>NC_064850.1:165945853-166193801 GCF_024139225.1 Suncus etruscus
CTTTTGTCTCTTTCTTAATTCTTGCTTTCCTTTTAAACTGTCCTTTGTTCTTTATCTCCTTTTCCTTTCTTGCTTCATTCCTTCTGATGTTCTTTCACTATAATTTCTTTTTCTTTTTTATTTAATCTTGGTATTAATTCAGCTGTAATTTTATTATACTATGATTTACAGTCTAGAATTCCAGGAAATGCTAAAGTTTTCATAACTTTTCTCTCAGTATTACAAGAATCATCCTTGGACAATGGGATCTCAGTTACCATCATTTTGTCCAAGTGACAGGTCTCCAAAGTATAGATGTATCTACCTTTCATCTCAAGAATTAAACTGAAGCAGTTTACTTCATAAAAATAGTGCCTTCCTTATAAAAGATGCATCAGTTTTCACCTAATATTCCTTTTAGTTTAACTCCTATGAAAAGATGCATTCATTAAGAATAAATGAGTATGGGATTTAAATTAAAAATGTATTAATTTACTATGATAATTTTATTTCTTATATGTTTTTGATAAGAGTGATTTACAAAAATGTCTTACAGAAGATTATCAGACCAAAAGGAAGAACTCTTGGGGCCGGAGAGATAGCATGGAGGTAAGGTGTTTGCCTTTCATGCAGAAGGTCATTGGTTCAAATCCCAGCATCCCCTATGGTCCCCCGAGCCTGCCAGGAGCAATCTCTGAACGTGGCGCGAGGAGTTACCCCTGAGCGTTGCTGAGTGTGACCCCCCCCTAAAAAAGGAAGAACTCTTGATCTAGTATCTCTTACACGTTATCACTCTTTGTGACACCCCTTGTCATTGTAAGGAAGTAACCTGACCTGCAACTGCTGAGCCTTCCCCTGTATTCTAATCTGGGATTGAATGTTTTTCTATGGCACAAAGATCTTGACCTATGCATGTAACTCTCAAGATCATAGCAATAACACAGGCAAGTTTCAGTCCATCTTCCTAGGCTCCAGCACTTTCTAATGCATTTCAGTTATTCTTGTTCTCTCCCCTTCTGTGTCATCAGCTAGCCCCTAAGGACCTTGTTTGCCTTCAGCTGCCACAGGGCATCACACCATTCCATTCCATAACACCACTATGTTGATTATATCTAGCAGTTAGGGTAGAGACGATTCTCTGCACTTCTGGTTAAAACATGTATCAGTGATCTGGAACTTGTTAGGCACCCTTTCATGGTGAAGGGCAGGATACGATATCCTATTTTCCTCTCAATGTGAAAGAGGTAGAGCCTAGGGGAACCATTTAATTTTTGAAGAAGCATATATCTCATTTGATTGTACTTCTTTGACCCATTTACTGAGTGACATGGAAATTTGCTACTTTGACTTCGGTTCAGAACAAAGGATAAGTTTGTTCTAAAAAAGATTTAGACTGCTACAAAAGCTTCTGTGACATTTAGGTTATATGATCTAGCCAATATAACAGTACTTGAAGTGTCAGTGACAGAATGAGATGCTGTTTGCAGTTTTGGCAAGTTCTTCTAAGTAAATCACCAAATAGATTTTTCAGGATATTGGAGTAAATCTATATTATCTCTATTATCCAATGACTCTCCTGTTGAAATACAGTTTTTGGCTTACTAATGGAGCCCAGTTAAGACTCAATGCTTGACTCGAGCCACCAAGTGGCTCACCAAATCAATTCCTTTCCATTTGACTTGGGAATTCCTTTACAGTTTTGTGAATAGATGGAGTGGAATATGAACAGGAACATTCATTATCAAACGGAAGCAATAAACATGAGACTGATCTGAAGTAGAATCTGAAAGAGTAAGCAACCTAAATATCCATGACTTCTAGTCTTTGTCTTTTGTTTCTTTTAATCTATTCTATCATAAGAAGTTCCCTAGAATCAGTTAAGTAGAAAATATATTAGACCAGTCTTCTAGAGATGTTTCTGATTGATATTCACTCAATGTTAAAAATGCAAGGTGGGTATACTTACAATTTCATTCTTGATGTCTCTAAAAAGCAATACTAAATGAAATTCTTCCCAGTGGCAATGTTGTGTAATTCCAGGAAAGATGGCAAGAGTGGCAAATCTATACCAATTCATGAGTAATACATATCTGGTTGGATCTTAGGAATTTGGAAACATTACACATACACACACACCGAAATTAAATGATAAAGAGATCTTAGAATTAAATAAGTTTGTAGATGAACTTAACAGTATATACAGCACATCCATTATGAAGATATTTGTGTCAAATGACTAAAAGGCGATACCAGTGTAATACAGGACTTACAAAAATTTCTTGTTCTATAGTTACCAGTTAGCCTCTTTGACTAGTCACTCCTGTCATTCCCTAATATGTTCATTATCAAAATTACCACGATAACAGGAATAGAAGATATATGCAGGACTAGCAATATGTACTGGCACTCGCCATAGATGAACTGGCTTCAGCCACTGCTGAGTGCCCAATCTGCCAGTATCAAAACCCAACACTGACATGGCACAATTTCCTAGGGTGACTAGCCAGCTACCTGGAGGTAGGTTGATTATATTGGACTATGTCCATTTTGAAAAAGGTGACACATTGCTCTTAGAAAAAATATAGATGTTCTTTGTAATATTTTGTCCTATGTTGTCTCTATATAAGCATATTATGTACACACATATATGTGCTAAAATTGTTACTGCTAAAGCATTTTAAATTGATATTGATATTTTATTTCATCAGAAACAAAGTTTACACATTTGATATATTTTTTAATTATTTTACCTATAGATAAGAGCCCACTGAAAAGATTGCTTCTGACAACCTAAAATAAAAGCTTTTTTTTTTTCTATGTCCATATTCCATTTGAATGTTTAAACTGGAAAGTAGGGAAGTGTGTTAGGCAATACTGCATAACAAACACCCTCAAACTTCTTATAGATTAAAACAATACCTCGTTATTATTATTATTATTATTATTATTTTTGCTGTCATCAGTAACTGGCTGGGGGCTCTGCTTCAGGACCCAGATTGGCAGAGCACAACTTCTGGAGTGCTGCCAGTCATGATGACAGAGAGAAAAGCTTTGGGGCCTTTACTAGTGATGAAATTGACAGACCAGGGCCACATGGTAGCCCCAAGAGAGCCATCAGGTCCAGAGCTACCAGAGTCAGAACTTTTGTTGTGATCAGAACTAATGTGTACTCTAGAGGTGAGGAAAGGCTATAACTGGCAGAGCCCACTACAACACTAAGGAATGACAGCTGTTTGTGAGGGAAGACACAAAGCAGAGATGAGAAATCAGAATCAAGACTGAAGCTATTTTGCTTAGAGGCAGATGGTCAACTACCCAGGCCTGAGTTATTCACTGCTCTCCAGTACAATATAACAAACGATATTCAAATAAACTCCCAATCATGGACATAGGCTATGAATTGTTTGTCTAGGCAGTTAGAGATTTGGAGATATAGCCTGTGCATTCTATTTAAGAATGTTTGAATATTTATATTGCAGAATTATTTCTATGCAAAATTGTTAGAATACTGGGGCCAGAGCAATAGTACAGTGAGTAGGGCACTTGCCTTGCATGCAGGCAACCTAGTTTAGATCTCTGAAACCCTAGAGGGTTCCCTGAGCACTACCATGAGTAATTCCTGAGTGAAGGGCCAGGAGTAAGCCCCGAGCATGCCAATTGTGGCACAAAATTCAAACAAAAAGTCTTAACATACTGGTGTTTTCAATATAAAGGAACAGCTATTTATGTTGCTAAGACAACTAATAGTGGCAACGTAATTATCACTGATTTATCATAATCATAATGCCCATACAAGGTCTTATTTCCAGTTACTAAATTATTTCCAAGAGTATTAAGTTCCAAGAAACTAGAGGAAAGTCAAAACCTCATTGAAGACCATCAACTCATTTAAGTCTGTCAGTTGGCTGTTTTTCACTGCATCAGTTGAATGTGCTATGATGACATGCAGCCCTGGACAAGATTGTTTTGAACAATATGAGAAATCAGTGGCATTCAGGCCAAATTAAATCTAATTTACTCTACAAATTGCCAAACTATCAGTCCTATTAAATCTGTTTATTAAAAGGCAGGAGAGTTGGCCAGGGTCGCAAGCTGTGGCTGGGATAATAAGACAAAGATGAAGCCCACTAATGTAGATAAATCATGTTTGATTTCCAGGCCAGAGGTAGCAAATGGGAAAGCTTTCACCTCGCTTCCCCTGTCATCCCAAAGTGTCTGTGAGCCAGTTGAATGTCCCCAGAGTCAGGCCATACTGATTGATTTCCATGGCACTAAGAGGCCCATGTCATTGGCCTCAATCTGGGGTCATTAATAAAACCAACTCTATTTCTCTCTAGTTATCCATTTTACAAAATACAATTTGAACAGACTTTTATTATAGAAGTTGATAAAATGCAGAGGATAGAGTGGTAGATAATGGTGGTGGTATGCCAGGGATAGGAAATAAAGATTTCTATATTCAAAACTGAAAGTATAGGCAGGACAGCTAATTATAGACTTTACTTCAAAATTTAGTGAGTAACTGCATAGAACTTCGAGAATTTGGGCTTGTATTTTGCAGATATATAAAAAATTATTAAGGGAAATAAGAATGTTTGTGAAAATATTTCATGACTTATTATTTTTATTTATGGGATTTTCATGTTTAGAATTCTCTGTCTATGTGCCTGCAGATTCTAAATTTTACTTATTCTTGGATAATTATATCTAATCATCTATCTATTAATCTATCTCTATTTATCTATTTATCTTTTTATCTATCTATATTGGTATTTGGGTCACACCCAGTGGTGCTCAGGGGTTACTTCTGGCTCTGCACTCAGAAATCACTCCTGAATGACTCAGGGGACCATGTGGGATGCCAGAATTTAAGCCACCATCTGTTCTTAGTCAGCTGCATGCAAGGCAAATACCCTACCACTGTGCTATCTCTCAGGTCCCCTATATTTTTAATTAAATTAATTTTATTTATTGGAACTGTCTATTTGTTCCTTCAGCAATACCTTGTAATGCACAAACAGTTCTGTATTAGATCATTTGTCAATGTTATTTTATGAAGAAATTTAATACAATTAAAAAAATATTTTATTTAAAAAGCATGTTTATAATCTTTGACATGGTTGATCACAATATATTTGTTTTTAAATAAATGTTAGTAAAATTCTTAAAAACAATAGAAAGAATAAAGAAGATAAAAGAAAAGAGTACAGTGACAAGCAAATTTGTAAAAATTGTTGTATTTACAATGAGGTCATTAAGTTATTGTCAGGAGGTTTAGTAAGTCCTTGTTGCACTGACCATTCTGTTACTCCTTTGTTTCTGAACATTAGGTGGCTTCAGACACACATTGCTATCTAAATGGGTGTATTCCTATGGGGAATGATATGTTTAAATGAAAATGGACTTGTGTAAAAATGGTCTTGCAGTTCAGTAGTTCTAAGTATTATTGCTGATACTTCAGTTTATGTGAAGGTGTGGTTTCAGCTACTCGGGCTTCCAGAAGCATGATTAGGCTAGGGGTGAGAGGGTGCCTGTACACGTTCCAAAGAAGTCCTGGTGATATCAGTCTAAATAATGCGTTCCTGGAATTTTGGTCAAATTGGTATCTCTGCAGAGAGCAGTAGAGGAATGGTTAAGCAGGGCTATTGGCAAAGTGGTGATTATGGGTGAGGGGTGCAGCAGGCATGGCTTCAACTGAGTGAGAATTTATATCACCTTCTCCTCCTGAGATTCCAGCTTTAACGGTATGGCCAATGTATCTGTAATTTTTTTTATTGCTTGGTTTACATCTCTTTTGAGAATAGAGTGAGTCTTTGGAGTTGGCTGTGTGCAGACACGATAACTGTGTTTGTCCTGTCTTAACAATCTTTCTTGAGAATCAGTATTAAAGCATTATATACCTGAAACTCAATCGTAAATAACTGTAACTGTAGTTCATTATAATTCTATGAAAAATTATAAGAATCCCTCTTGAATATTTAACCCTTCACTTTCCTTTTTTTGAACTTCTATCCCCAGAAATACTAGCAGTATTTGATTCAACAATTATCATGTCCTTCACTTTATTATATTTTTTGATGAATGGTTTGAAGAAATATTTATGGAAAACTTCAAAGTAAATATTTGAAGAGATCAATTAACTTGACTAAGGTAGCAAAATTAGTAAAATATATTTAAGGAAGCTTAATTTACTCCTCTCAATCTTTGATTCCATGGAGTTGTCATATTTTTAGAAGAAAACAAATCATTCATAAAGGATATAGTTTGCAATAGTCTAGGGGATAACTGGGGAATACAATGTTAATTGGTTTCTTCCTGGAACTCGGAAAGTAGACTTTTCATTAAGGGCCATCTTTTGACCTCTTAGATAAAGCAGGAAGACAAACTATGTTGAAGTTGGACGGCTGAGATTACTAATTCAATGTGAAGAATATTCCCTTGATTGAAATTTGGCAAAAAATTCACTTATGTGCCTTTTACTTTGTTGTAAAGAGCTTTCGTCTTAGAAAGCCTTCTTTGTGGGTAATTTCCTTACTAGGAGTAGGGAACATGGATGAGGATAGAGACTAATCCTTGAGTATCCAACTTTAACCTCCATCTATTAGTTCTTGGGAATAAATTTGTGAGTTTTGACTATCATTCATTCCTTGAAAACTACTGTTAGGTTCAAAAATCCTCTGGAGAAAAATTGAGGTGGGAGATGAGAGGGATAAAAATTGCTCACAGTAATCCAAAGGCTTTATTAGTCCATAATTAGGAGTGATGGGAGGAAGCCAAGTGAGGGAAAATTTAAGCTGAATTGCAAGAAAAATCGAGTCCCTAACAATGAAGAGTATTCAACTGTGGAGGAGAATGACAGAGACAAAGCAGTGGCAGTCACTCATAATTTCTTTATTGGTAATTTGGTCTCTATATTTTGGATGAAATACATATCCGGGAGCCATGCCAAGTCATGCAAGGAATGCCCTTTAACCAGCATTCAGGGTGATAGCATTAATGGCTCTGAGAGAAGAAAATGAGATCATCTCGAGAATGAGCTAAAAATGAGAAGTCGAACAACAAGGAGTTTCTTTTGGATTAGGTCTTGGAGCAGTCAGTACCTTATTGGATCTACTGTCTGAGTTGGTAGCCAGTACTACCCCATAAAAACTACTGTCTCTATTACATGTCTTTACTGACTCCATATTTGAAGAACTCTAACTTATCAACATGTAAGTACTCTAAAATATGAGAATTAAAATGAAAATCTGTTCTTGGGAATACAGAAGCTTTAGAAGGGAAACAACAACAACAACAACCACCACAAAAAGAACAAACTGAAATGAGTTTGTAAAAATGAATCAAAACATAAATAGTTGACTACATCACCCCAGTGGCTAAATCTTACTTATTAAAATAAACCTTCACATTTCCTGCTTAGAAAACTCTAGGAGGGGCTGGAGCCATCTCATAGAGTGTAGGGCGTTTGCCCTACACTCTGGCCCACCAGGTTTGATCCTTGGTATTCCAAATTCCTTGAGCCTGCCGGGAGTAATTACTGAACGCAGAGCCAGGAGTAACACCCGAGCACTCTGCCAAATGTCTTAAACAGCATCTCCTTGTGAGAGGAAGTGTCTCAGTCAGGAGGATTTTTGTGCGCTGCTTTTTTAATGTCACCTTTCTGCTCACTGTTTCTCCAAGAACTTTCACAATTGAAAGGACTTATCTTTGTAGTCATATCTGAATTACTCAAACCTGCAGTTTCACAGCCAGTTCTGGGGCGCCAACTGTTCAGAACCCCAACAAAAGGTTAAGAGCAGGGTTTTGTTGAGGGCAAGGCAAAGCAGGGAGGCCAAGGGGAGGGAGGGAGGGAGGGAGGGAGGGAGGGAGGGAGAGAGAGAGAGTGAGAGAGAGAGAAGAGAGAGAGACAGAGAGAGACAGAGAGAGAGACAGAGAGACAGAGACAGACAGAGAGAGACAGAGACAGACAGAGACAGACAGAGAGAGAGAGAGAGAGAGGGAGGGAGAGAGAGAGAGAGAGAGAGAGAGAGAGAGAGAGAGAGAGAGAGAGAGAGAGAGAGAGAGAGAGAGAGAGAGAGAGAGAGAGCCTGGAGTGGGAGTCCGGTAGGCAGTTTCTCCAGCAATCCCGCAAATGGCAAGGTCCATCCAGCAGGAGCAATCAGGCATGGGGCAGGGCAGCAGAGTCTCCTAGCACCCCCACCCCCCAAAAAACCCTTTAGGCTTTATATACCACCTCCACATCCCCTACCCCTCAGCAGTTACAAGGGTGCAGGCTTCCTTTTAACTACCCTCTTCATCTTAAAGGGACAATAGCCGCTTATGCCCGACTAAGGGTCATGAGTCTCTGTTTCCTTATATGCTGTTTTGGTTTTCCAGTGCGTTTATGTTTAACTTATCACAAATTTACATGATATATATGTATATATATGCATAGGCACCCATGTTCTCCAACATGAACACAAACTTGCAAATGTGTATGTATGTGTATTCATATATACGAACAAAAAATCCTTTTAGTTAACATTTTAACAACTCGCTGTATTTAGGGACATGATTTTTTTTTTACCAAGTTCATTTGTTTTTCAAACTTACTTCTCCCCTCTCCTAAAATGGCAAGTGTAAATTTCTTCATCATTCTTCTATCTAAAATCCATCTTTACATAACTCATTTTATTAGTAACCTACCTGTCCTTTAAGACACCAGTCTAGAGATACTATTTCAATATGTTCTCCTTAACCTTCCAGACAGAAAGGAATTAGCAACTTCTGGTGAATATATCCCAGGATGCTCAACGCATAGGCCTTTTATGGCAGATCAATTAATTCATAGTTTATCTCCCTCAATAGGCTGCACATATTTCAAAATTGAGGACCTGTTTCATTCAGCTTCACACTACTCACAGTATCCAACAAGGTGCTTTTGACTTAGTAGATCTCAGAAAATACTCTTTCTAAAACACATTCCTCATCTTTTTTTTTTAATTTTTATTGTGGTTGAAGTGAATTACAATTCTTTCACAGTATTATTTGAGGCACATAGTGACAATGAGTGAGGGGCATTCCCACCTCAAGTGTTGTCCTCCCTCCATCCCTGTTCCCAGCATGCATCCCACATCTCGCTCCTTTACCCCTGTAATGCTAGTGCAACTGTTCCCCACTTGTACAGCTTACTGTAGATTGAGTATCGATTCTGTTGTCATTAACTTTGGATTTGGTATTCATATCTGATCAGTTTTTATTTTCACCAAATTATCATTCGACTGTTTGGTCTTGGTACCACCAGGGGTAGAAAAAATAAGGCAAACAAAACAAAAAGAGAAAAACTAGGAATCCTTCTAGGTGTTATAAACATCCATTTAGAACAGGGGTGGCGAACAAGTTCGACACAAAGAGCCAAAATTTTAAACTGTGAGAGTCAGAGAGCCACACCACACAGTGACCTGCCAAAACAGAACAACACTCACACAAAAGCATCTAATTTTAACAATAATATATGAAACACATATTGCATTTTGCCATTTTGAGTGAGGGTCAAAATCCTGCAGTGATGATGAGGGTGTGCTGCGTTCTCCAAACTAAGAACTAACAGCCAGGTGTGACCCAACATGTGACACACAGGTCCCCCGCTCGCTGGCCCATGCAATTGTTTCCGAGGGATGGGAGACGGAACTCTGCGCTGGGAGATCTCTCCTCAGAGGTCCCTCCACAGAAGAAGCAGAACAAAATCCAAACTTGGCAAAGATCACAGGATACAAAAGAATGATAAGAGGCAAAGAGCCTCATTCATTTTGGCCTGAAGCCGCTGCAGCTCAAGAGCCTCATGTTTGCCACCCTTGATTTAGAAGAAGAAAGGGAAGGATGTGCTGTGATCGGCAGAAAACCTCTTTAAGCCAACTCAGTTTTTAGGAACTAGTACTCAGGTTCCTTATATTTATTGCAATTATAATTAATCTACTTTCTGTAACAGTCTGTAAGAATAGTTCTATTTCCTCAGCTAATTAATTGAGGGATATGTGAAAAAACAGGAAAAATTTATAAAAGGAAAAGTCAGATGCTCGCTTAACATCTGACTCTGAAAATAGTAAGTTGTGGGATCTCTTTGTGGTTGAGTAGAAAAAAAAACTTCATCAAAAAGTCACCTTTACTTAAACTTTATTTCACAGTATCTGTTTTATTTTAGATTTAACCTGATATCTAACTTCAAAAGCAAAGCCACATGTTTTAGTAATCATTACTCCTGGGTCCAGTTCCGTTTTTTATTATATATTATCTATTAGTATGGAAAAAACCACCACATAGTGTAGTAACTTGAAATAAAAATTGTCTTATTTACTTTTAATTCTGCAGGCCATGAATTTCACTAGGCTCAGGTGGACATTTTTTCAGTTAGATTGGCTTGAACTTACTCATATGATGATATTAATCTGACCATTTTTCCCAGTCTGGAAGATATTAGGTGATTTACAAATCTGGCTTAGTCGACTAAGAGTGGTGGGGCCTGAACGATAGCGCAGTGGTATGTGTTTGCCTTGCTTGCAATCGGACCTCAGTTTGATCCCTGGCATCCCACATGATCCCCCAAGCTAGGAGCAATTTCTAAATGCATAGCCAGGAGTAACCACTGAGTTTCAGCAGGTGTGACCCAAAAACTAACTAACTAACTAAACAAACAAACATATAAATAAATAAAAGGATTGTGTATATCTTTAGAAGAGTCAAATCTTCACATGATGGCAATATCATTTCAAGAGTAAAATCTCAAATACTTAAAACAAGTTCCAATGTTCAAGCCTACACATCTTGTTTATTGATATTCTATACAGCCATGTGTAAGAGGACTGCATAAGGGCGTGTTGAATACAAAGGTTCTAATTTATTAAAGGGTTATTATAAGCCTTCTAGTCCAGGGAGTTATTATAAAAATAAGCTTAAATACAAGGCTTGGAATTAGATAAGGCCTAAGAAAAATAAGAAGGTGTTTTGTTAGTTAAGTTTGGAAAATTAGTGAACTAAAGCTGAAAGATATAAAAGTGTTTCTTAAAATACTTAAGGCTTCAAAAATGGTACATGGATTCATAAAATATCAGTAAAATAATATAATATCACTGGTGACAGAAAATATAGCCAATGAAATTGTCTAGAAGATTACTAAATAGAATTTCAGCAGTGTCTATTTTCTTATTTTAATTTTTTATGATAAAATACAGGATAGTAATATTAGTTAAAGTGATGACAATTTAATAAATCAAGTTTAAATGAAATTCAGAGCATCCAGGAACCTGGCTAAGTTGAAACATAAGACTGTTTCAACTGTTTCTTTCCAATTGAACAAGTATACTTGAAATAAGAAGTTATCTTTATACAAATGAAATTAAAAGGTTTGTAAAATCACTTGATAAGATCTCAAGGAGATTTGAGACCAGAGAGGTAGTATAAGTGTTTAAACACTTGCCTTGTATATGGTCAACCCAGGTTTGAGCCCTGGATTGGTCCCTTAAGCATTGTCAAGAGTAAGTCCTGAGTACTGCGAGGAGTAAGCCTTGATCATAGCTGTAAAACAAAACAAAAAAAACAAACAAAAAGAAAACAAAACATAATACCTCAAAAATATTTAAGATGGTGCATAGTAACATTTTACAGCCAAACACATTTGTTTTATAAGTTTTTAAGTTGTCCCTTATTCTGTTATGAAGATATTTGTTTTGAAACAAATTCTGATGTATTTAGCATGAGAATTAACTGAACACTAATACAATTTGTAATGAGTACACAAATTTTGAAAGGAGATTGTTTCAGTAAAATTAATGAATATGTCATTTTGAATTAAGAGGAACTTGAATGACAAAATGAACTTGGAATGTAGACTCTAAACTTCAAAAGTCAAGAGGCTAATAAAAACATTTATAGAAAACATTTATTACTTATGAACTAGAAATGATTTCTCTGGAACTCAAGGATAAATTTAAAGGATAAATTCTGGGAACTTGGAGTGGAAGCAGAGCCATGGGACACTGGTTGATAAATGTCCTCATTTTTGCAGCAGTAGTTGTGCCCTATGGTTTTCAGAGTGACCTCAGTCCTTTTTACTTCAGGATTATCTTACACCCCCCAGATATATTTTTTCATAGCCCCAAGAAAACTGTTTAAGGTTTAGACCTGGATCTGTGCTCACAGATTATTCCTGGAGTGGATATGGGTACCCTATAGGATACCAAGACTGAATCCGGGTTGGTACCATGTAAGGAAAACTCCCTACCTGCTGTACTATCTCTTCACCTTTGCCAAATAAATCTCTAACTTTTGTACTTGCCTTTTTGTGCATTGGTGCTCTGTAATATCTTTTGTATATTCAGAGTTTTATCTATAAATTAAATTAGATCAGATTACTTTCTACTGTAACTAAACTATGAAACAAGGCATTCCAAACCCCATAGCTTAAAAATATTATTTTATTTATTAATGAGAAATTTGGCTTGGACTTCTCCATGAAGCTCACCTGGCCTGTTTCTGTGGCAGCAATCTTTTGACAGTTGACAGAAAATAGATGATATTAGACACCCTCTCAAAGCTGGTGGTTTGTTTTTGCTTTATCTTCAGAATCTTTGATGATTTTAGGCAATGGTTTATAAACAGCAGCATTAGAAGTTCTATTATTTTTGTTTATTTGTTCTGGGGCCAAACCCAGTGTGGGTGGTTCTCAGGGGTTATTTTTTATAATAATAATTTTTTATTTTGACCAAAGTGGATTACATATCTTTCAGAGTAATATTTTAGGTACATATTGACATTTAATTAGGGGAATTCCCCCACCAAAGTTGTCCTCTCTCCACACTTGTTCCCAGCATCCATCCCATATTCCCCTCCCTTACCCCCCAGGTTGCTAGTATAACTGGTCCCCTCTGTGTCTAGCTTGTTGTAGATTGCGTATCGATTCTGTTGTCATTGGCTTTGGATTTGGTGTTTACGTTCAATCATTATTATTACTACTTATTTTTGACTCTGCACACAGGAAGTACTTTTGGCAGTATTCAGACTATATGGGATACCAGAAATGACACCTGGGTCAGCCAAGTGCAAGGCAAAAGCCTTACCATCTATCTCTTCCGCCCCCACAAGTTCTATTTTATACTATTTTAAAGCCTGTGTTTTTTCTCCCTTATTGCTTTAAGGAGTTCATATTTCTTTCTCTCTCTTTTTTCCATTTGGATTACTATATGTTTTGGTGTTGGTTTATTAGGGTTTATTTTATTAGGGACTCTTTTCACCTCCTGGATTTGCACCTGAGCCTCTTTTCAGAGGGTGGGAAAGTTTTCTGCTCTTATTTCCCTGACCACTTGTTCTTCCCCTTTCCCTATTTCCTCCCCTTCTGGTATTTCTACAATCCGTGGATTAATTATTTTGTATTTGTTCATTAAATACCAAACTTTTTCTTCCAATGCTTTACCTTTTATTTTCTTATTGGCTTATTTGTCATTTTTGGTTTATAGTTTTTCTTCAAGTTCTTCTATGTGATTCTCTGTGTAATTCTATTATGGCTTGCTAAGACTTTTTATTTCCTTTCATTCCATTTGTTCAGATTCTCTTATCTTCTGCAAAAGTTCTTCTTTGAGTTGGTTGATTTGTTCATTTATGGATTTCTTGAACTCGATGGCTAGTGATTCCTTGATTTATTTTGCCATGGCTTGCATTGCCGCTTTTAGGTTCTTATCTATTGGGCCCCTGCATTTTGGTGACTTGGAAACTTGCTAGGATTTCTCTCCATGTACCCTGTTGTTAGTTTCTTCCTAAGCTTACCCATATTTATTTGCATTTGGTGGTTTGGCTTGGAGTGTACTGCCTTCAGATTTCAGCCCTTCTTTGTCACCTGTGGCGTGGGGCTGGGTTCCTTCTCTGGAGTGCGATTCTAGGTGGGTATGATGGCTGCCATAGCTGAAGGCTTAGGTCGCCTCCACCTTGCCCAAGAGCAGCAAGGTTTCCCATCTCCCTTCACCTATCAGAAAGTGTGATGGAGATCTGGGCCTGTGTCAATTTCCCCCTCCCCCTCTACCTGTCAGACCTAAAGGCTATGTTTTATAGGTCTTGATAGTGCATTGGTTAAAGAAAATTGCTGGTCAAACCCAAGAAATAATATGAAAAGACATTAGAAAAAAACAAAGACACTTGCAAGAGAGATTTAATACCAATTAACCAATCAACCATGATCAATTTCTCCAATACTGGCAATCATAGCCCTCCCATAAAAATTTCATTCCTAAATCTCAAAAAATTAATTTAATTAGAAAATATGGATGGGGGCCAGAGAGATAGCACAGTGGTAGGGCATTTGCTTTGGATGCAGCCAACCAAGAATGGACAGTGGTTCCAATACTTGGCATCCCACATGGAGCGATTTCTGAGCACAGAGCCAGGAGTAACCCCTGACCACCTGAACACCATGGGGTATGACCTCAAAACAAAACAAAAAAACAAAGAAAATATAGATGAAACTTTTTGGTGTTGTAATCCATATTAATGATGTTCTTTGACTCCATAATTTTAGAAGCATCTTTAATCCATATATCTTTAATCTATATATCTGTATATTCTAATAGCCTTCGAGTTATTTTTTAGAGAAAATGTAAAAATATCTATAAAAATAATAAGTCAAACAAATCACAGGTGTTGATAAAGAGTAAAGTATAGGTGACTAGATGGGAAGAATTCAAGGTAAAGAGGCAAAGAGAGACAAAAGTTTTAGCATGTCAAAGAGGCCTTGAGTTGATTTTTAAAGGTTTTTATTAAGGAGGAAAGCATTCTATGGATTAATTCTAAGTTCAGGAATGATCTGTGGTCATACAAAACAGAAAAACATATATTGGGGATAAATTGGGATATAACTTTATATTAATGATAAAGTGAAATTTATTTCACTGAGTACATTGAATGAGGTACATTGCCCATACTTTTCCAGCTCAGACCCTTTGAACATTTTTTTATGATGACACATGGTATAGCTATAGAAACTACCTTGGAAAGCACAGACATGTAATTGTCATACCCTTGGTATGCTGGGATAATATTAAAAAATGGCAAGACCATTTTCAAAATTGAGCATAAGGTAGAAATGAGTTATATATGTGTAAGATTTATGGCTTAATCATAGGGTAGAAAAAGAGACCTCTGTGAATGCTTTTAGCCTCAAGAGAAGACTTCATTCCTTCAGTGAATAAGGTGCTAGAGACCATCAGGAATGAGGAGCATTGCTTATGCATTGGAGTGGTCCATTAACCTAATTCCTTCCATTTCCATGTTGTTAAATAGCAATTAGAACATCATGCATTTATTTTGTGCCCCAACCCCCTGGCCCCTGGAAATCACTCCATATTTTAGTCTTAATGGGACATGATAATAGAATCAAGAATTGCAAACCTACCAGATTGAGGAACTTTTTTGGGGAAAGTCACATGAAGGGCACAATTTCACTGCAATAACTGACAATTATCTTCAAAGAGGTTTTACAAACTGCCTCATAAATGTAACATCCCAATCACATCCTTATTGTTTAATGGGGAGATATGAAAATTCAGTTGACAGAGCTGTCACATTCTGGAAGGAATTTTCACTTGAAAAGGCACTAAAGACACATATAGGAAAAAAGGACCACATGAGTCCTCAAATTAATGAACTTTGTGAATCTGATCAGGATTCATTGAATCTCTCAGCATCCCTGCATAGGCCTGAGTCATATCACAGTGTTTTCTGTTCCCAGCAGAAAACCTTGATCGCCTATGTTTACTCTACAAGTTCCATCATCTTTTAAGATACAGATTAATCTCTCACATACAGGAAACACTCTTTAGTTATCCAGTCCATTCTCACCTCATTTTATAATTTTTTTTTGGCATTTAGAGATCAAGCCTCATAATTCAACACTGAATTATAAACCATTCTACTGATAGTAATATGATTTTGACATTAAATGTGTTATGCTCTATTGCTTTAAATATACAAAACTCATATTACAACTAAAAGAGAATGATGAAAAGAGCCTGTTAAGAAAAACTGAATATAGACATTTTTGAGATTGTGTTAGGTTTTCAGGAGTGATATTTTGCCTAGGCCTCACTTCCATGACATTTCTACCACAAGTATGACTCAAATTTTTATGTTGGCTTGTATGCATGCCCATGAGTGCTTGTTAGATTTAACTGCTTATTACTTTATAAGAGCACTTAACACTTATTTTATTGAAGTAATATGGCATAAACATTTTCTGCGTTATTGTTTCATATTTGCTATTCTACTTACTACCTCCACTGCTAATAGAGTGTCAATAACTCTCTATCACTATCCCAAGTTTTCTTCTCCTCCTTTCCTTCCGTGGAAGCTTCAGTTCTCACTTCAGTTAGCAATAGTCAGTGATGCCCATAATTAGAGGATGAATGACAATCGGGATTTGTACTAATAGATGTAGTAAATTGTTTATGTGTAGTCTAGAGAAACTTTTTCTCAAGCCATAAATTAAACCCCAAGATTCACAGTGGTTGAAGTATCTGGTAGAGTGAGTGAGGACTCTATAATATATAGAATTTCAAGGAGTACTTTCATTTATTTTGAGTTTATGTATGTCCAGGTAAGTGGATTAATGGATTGTACTGTCTTCTTTTAGCTAAAGCATCTTTCTATAAATGTGAACCATGATAGTTTTGTGGGAAGACTATACACATAAAGTCATGTTAATAGTAAAAGCCCTAAATAATCTACTTCTTATAGGTGTGAGAGCCAGCTCTTTTATTCTCTGCTCTTCCTGGGTCTACTGTCGAATAAAGGACAATTCAATAAGATCTAGAGTGGTATCTGATGAGAAAAAAGACAATGTCTTTTGAAAATGGGTTTTTAGAACTATCTCCATCTCTTTGTGATATTATTGACAAAAATAATAATCAAATCTCAAATATAAAAACATTGAAAATGTCAGGAAAATTTTTCTAGCCTATTTGACATTAAATAAACTAGAAATTGACTGGAAAAATACTACAAATGCGTTTTCTCATTGGTACATAAAACTGAAAGTGAATTCATGACTAGGCTGCAAACCATCATACCTCCTGCATGGATTTTGTCTGTGTTCCTGAAGTAGCTTTCAGCATTAGAGAATCCACCCAACAAAAGGAGACAAAGCCAAACTCAATCAGTGCTGGACCTAGAAATGCTTGGTCATCATGTAGGAGACCAAGATTTCCTGAAATGAGAAATTTATTTAGACTCGGTCTTTCACTAAAATAATACTATGAACAATGTTTTCAATTTCAGAAAAAAAATATTATTAAACCATGTTTGCATAACAAAATAAAATGTAAATATTGGCTATATAAGTTGTTTCTCAAAATTTAAAAATTTATATTTAAATGTAAGGTGTACAATGTATGTAGCCTATTATTTATCTTTATGTGTATGTTTACTTACTCATGTATCTCTATGGGTTTAAGACACAGGTTTTTTTTTCATAATAGGTATATATGACCGAAAATGTAGGAGGCCATTGGATTGAGGAATTGGAAGCCACTTTTGAAAGTGATTTGTAGGAGCACAGTAGTAATGATAGAGAATGCTATTTTGAGAGGCAAAGTCAGGAGCTGTGGGCCATCCAATCAGTTAAGGCAATTAACTGCAATCAGATGGCAACAATAGGTGTGAATAAAATAGAAGATGCCTGAATTTTTCTGAAAGGAAACAATCCAAATACTTCCTTCTCCTCTTCAAGCCAGATTGCACAACCTAGCTAGCCTCATCAGCCTTCTCACTAAGTTTAATTTTCAGGATTCCTTCATCCAACTTGGCTGAAAGGCTCTTTGCCTTTCATAAAGGGTTGGTCCAGATATTTTCTCTTATTTCTTGGAAATGCCCTGAGGTATCCTTTTGACCTTCCTCACATACCCACATCCTGTTCGCCCTTCCTGACCAAGGTCAGCTCTCTTCTCCCACAATCTTCTCAAACGGCTTTAGCCCCACCAATCTTCTCTTTCTTTTCTAAACTAGCAGCAGTTTCTATCACTGCCACTCATTTGACAATCAAGTATATAATGCGTTCTGACAGCTCTGATATTACATTGTGCCATATCGTTATTTCCCTCTTCTGCTTTTAGTTTTTTATCTATTTCCCCTCACATTTTTCTTTATAACTGTAACTTCACTTGAACATCCTTTATGGTGGGGTGGCATTTTCTCCTTTTGTTGTGTTGTTCTTTAGTCTGTGTTTAGTATGCAATTAGACCAAGAGAAAATGTTTGCTATATATTAACCATGAGGATAAAGAATAGGCAATTCTGTCTGATGTTTCATTTCCTCACCTAAAATTAGAATAATAATACATGCTCATAGGGCTGATTTAGGATTAAACAAACAATGTATATAAATTGCAAGAGAGAGCACCTGCTGCTTGGTAAACCTGGGTCAATTTTGTACTTGTCAGGGTAAACTCCCTAATGAAACTTCTGTGTAATGAAACTTCCTTCTTATCTTGACATAGCACTTGTACAGGAATGAATGATTTGTGACATGCATTCCTGTGCTTATTCCCTTGTATGAAGTAGTAAAGTGGAGGTTTAAAATTTTTATTTCTGTCAGCCTTCTCCTTATTATATCAGTTTTTATTCTCAAGAGTTCTCTTGCTATGATCAGAAGGCAGTAATATTTTTCTTACTCATTGATAATTGATGCTAATAGCATAATAGTTTCTCTGACAATTCAATATACTGACCACTATGAAAAAAGAAGACAAGAAATAGATACACGAACACACATTTCTCTCTCTCTCTTTCTCTTTCACACACACATATACTCACACATACAACTACAGTGTCCTTAATCAGACCTGAAGCTTCCTGCTGAAAGATATTTAACTCATTAATTCTGTTTGGCTGTTGGTCTGACACCATCACTGTAATACAATATGAAGTGCTAATTATCACAAAATCCAATGATACAATTTACTGGCAAGAAAACCTTTTTTTTTCTTTCTTTATTGGAAGCAGCTTGCTCCTTTTCTTAAATTTGATCAGCATTTACTGTGATAGAAGAGAAAACCACAGCACCGTGTTTGCCTTGAGCCCTAACTAATGCAGAGGACAGTTCACTCTCAATCCATGTTATTTTTCAGATAATTCAGCACATCACTGGGTGCTTAAGAGTTTCTGTTGGTAATCTAAGAAGACAAAACAAATCTGAGATTCTGCATCCCTTCAAATAGGTACTCTGGCTTATTTGGATGATGAGCAGGTGGAGGCCAGGACCTCCTTTCCTTCCTTGTGCTCTGAATCCATTTGTGTGTGCAGGCACTGAAGAGCTGGTTGGTCATCCATTTTATCCCATTTCCTAAATTAAATGGACTGGTCAGTTTCAATATTCCTCCCAGGCACAGATTTCTTAAAAACAAAGCCACCCTTGCCAGAGACTTCTCTAGGAAAGTGTGTAAATCCCAAGATCTGGAAACTGCCAATACCATCTACCCCAGACTGCTATTCCTAAACATAAGCTAACGAGTGCTAGGAATCCTTCAGAGAGAATCCACCATTGCCTGTCCCTGGAAATTACAGCATTCTCTACCCACTACAATCCCCCCTTTACCTAGCCAAGATTTGGGGACCCCCTGAAACACATTTCTTTTCCCTTGTAGTCCACCATAGAATCGCCATCTTTGTGTCTGGAGTTATCCTTTAAGCTCTTCCATTTCAGCTTTTATTTTCCAGAACTTCTAATATGTGAATTCTTTTTTTTTTGGTTTCTCTCTGCCCACTATTCCATGACCTGGATGTGGCTGAATCCCTAAGTCTGAGTATGTATAGTGTGCGGGTAGAGTCTGGTTAGCAGGCAGTGAGATATGCGGAGTTAGTTTGCAACAAGGAGCCCCTGGGTAGAGGTAGAGGAATGAGTACTCTATATCTAGGCCAACAGCCTTATCCTTGTCAATGCAATGCCATTTGTGACATGAATTTCTAATTTCTGAAACTCATAGGCTGCAGCAATGGGAAAAGAAAGGTGAGGATGAGTTTCAGGACAGAAATCTCCTTAGAACTTTACTTTAATTATGTGCAATGAACGAAATATTGAACATCCGGTATATTATTTTTCAAAGGGATATTAAAAAACAGTGCAAGGCTGTCTAGTAATATTACAGTGTCTATCTTCTTATGTGTCAGCAACAAGTAATGTGGAAGGAGGCCTAATTATCATATTCACAGTGGTACAGGTAGTAAAACAGTTATGCTTTGCATTGCTCAGGATGTTCAGAGCTGAAATAGATAAACTATGTGGGAGACTAGTAATAGGTAATTATTCTCTACTTACATATTCAGCCTCATAATTCTAAATTAAGGTAAGTGGAAAAAGCTTATAAAATATTCAAAGCTCCTTTATCTTTCCTCCTCCCTCTTATTAGAAACTGTGCATGAATTTGCATAGAATAAACTGAGCTCATAAATCAAAGAAGAAACTGCAAGAATGCTCTTTGTAAGTTATAATTTAAGGTTAACTGTAGCACATTTTGCTTACTGTATTATTAATGACTTTCATTCACTCATGACAAGATTACATATTAAAAATTGTTGGTAGACAAAACTCAGTTCATAATCAATTTGCTTCTTAATGTGAGTAATCTGCGTGCATCGCTACGGCAGAGGCAGGTTTAGCAAGGATAATGGAAAGAGTGCCTTGGAAAGAAGGTTCTTACATAGTTGGGCTCCCGCAGCAGTATGATTGACAGGTAGCTCCAAAGGGGAATTAGGAGATTGGTGAAGGGCAAACCTAGACCGCTCTGCCAGGATACCAGACAACTCCCTAAAGGCCCTGAGTCGAACTCTCCCCTGAATTGGCCCTTCTCACCACTTTGCTGCAACCTGCTTGTTCCCTTCTTGGCACTTGCCTGGACTTGATGTTTCATTGTTATCACACCCCCATGTGAAAAAAATTCATTACACCTATTAACTAGAAAATGTAAATTTTCCACTCTCCACTAAACACACTTGATTTTCATATGTTTTCTCAAATCAGGTTTTCAAGTACTCTGGTCCTTCTTATTTCTTCCTTTTACTTTGTGTGCGTGTTTTTCTCTTCTGAATATTTACTTCTGTGTTTTAGTATTTTTGCTCTGTTTGGAAATCTCTGCTCTTTTCATTTGAACAAAGACTTGCCACTCCTATGTCTGCAGTTACTGCTTCTAGTCCCCTTAACTTACCCAAGGGCAAATTCTACCCTCATAGAGTCAGATAACACTGCCTTATTTATATGCTTGAATAGTAGAAAGACTTACCCTCACTCTCAGCTAGAGAAGCAGAGGGAAGAAGCACATGTTCATATAATGCTGTTTTACTGGAACTCAACTCTGTTGAGTTGTCTATTATATTTATATTTGATTCTGACTTGCTACAACTGTCTCAGATAGATACTTTCAGAAAAAAATCATCCCTGACCTGTGTTTATACCAAATGTTTCTTATTATTATTTAAGAAAACACACCCAAATCATAGAGTAAAATGTCATGCTTATTTTATTACTGATTTTAATTCTGGTATTACAGAATAAATAATATGTAAAATATCTTTTATTTATATAAATAATTTGTTGATTTGTTGAGCTTATGTCAAAAGGGATAGCAATCCTGGAAACACTTGATGCTTCAGTTGCTTGCGATGAGGAAGCTCTGATACAAAAAAATAATAGTAACATAATAGAGACAGCATGATAGTAACTATAAGAGATAGCAATGACCAAAATTTCAAAATAAAACATTGAGGAGTTGCTGAGTGGAGGATAGTTTTTTATTTATATACAATGGAACTGCCTTGTGCTGCTGCCCTCTTCAACCTTTGAGTTCTCACAAGCCTAGTACCTTCACAAGAAATTACTCCAAGGAAATAAGAACTATTTAGAGACACAATGTAGATTCAGGGGAGGCACAAAGGCAAAGGATGCAGTGTAGGAAGAAATGAAAAGAATTACACCTGAGAATTGCACATAAGAATGATAGTCTGCATCCTATATCTCCCTCCTTTGCCGCCTGGGATGCTAGTATAAGAGGTCCCTTCAGTGTCTAGATTCTTGTAGATTGGATATCAATTCTGTTGTAGTTGGCTTTGGATTTGGTGTTTAAGTCTGTTCATTTTTTATTTCTACTCAATTTTCATATGACTGTTTGGTCTTGGTGCCCTCCATTATTTCCCTCTCAATTTGTGAGGCAGAACAGAGCAAGATGATTCAAGGTATGTGGTTCTGTTTGAAAATAAGAAAAAAAAGAAAAGAAAAAAGGAAAAAGGAAAAAGGTAGGGGCAAACAAGGGTGGAGGGAGGACAACATTAGTGGTGGGAATGCCCCTGATTCAATGTCACTATGTGCCTAAAATACGTCTGTAAATGATTTGTAATAGACTTTGGTCAAAATAAAAATTATTAATAAAAAAGAATGATAGTCTGCACACTCAAAAAGGAGGTGACTCATCTTAGATAAGAAGGTATTCAGGATTTCATTGCATTTAAATTAAATAAGTGAAATGAAATAGTCAAAGGGACTCTTCCTTTTCTCCCAACTAACCTTTAAAACAATGTTTTAAGGGGTGTCATCTTCCATCTCCCATATTTGATTCCCTCAGGTGACTTACCTCATTACTCTCTCTCTTTATCTATTTCTTTCTCTCTCTCTCCTTCTCCCTCTCTCCCTTTCTTCCTCTCTCTCTCTCCCTCTCTCTCTCTCTCTCTGTCTCTCTCTCTCTCTCAGCCACCCCTGTGATGCTCAATGGTTACTCCTGGCTATGCGCTCAGAAAACACTCCTGGCTTGGGGGACCATATGGGAAGCCAGGGGTGCCAGGGGATTGAACCATGGTCCATCCTAGGCTACTGTGTGCAAGGCAGATGCCTTACCACTGTGCCACAGCTCCAGCTCACTACCGTTCTACTCTTAAAAGTCTCTATTGTGTCTCAATGGCCCTCTGATCTCTAAACTCTGCATGGCCTACATGTCTTTTAATACCCTACCTTATTTATGTCTTTTTTCAATTCCCTTATTTTACCTCAATACTACCTTCTCCCCAGTAGAATTCTTCACACCATTTAAGCAATCAACTCCTTGAATATTCTCTCTCTATGCATGAGTCACCCACAAGCATTCACTTCTGTCTCCTTCTGTGAGTGTTCCTGATCACTTACTCTCTCTGGGTTCCAGGATTCTGCAGTTCAATCCAGCTTTTCCTAGATCATGTCTTAAGTAGCACCTTTGGTTCTAGCCCCCTAACATAGGCCTTTATCCAGGAACCACTGTTACTGTCTAGTGACTATTTTTTGTTTGCATGCTTGTTTGCCAAAGTCATTAACCCCTTTGTATCTCCTGCTATGCTATATGTAGAGTGGTTTCTCAAAAACAAAGCTTTGTGCATTTCATTTCCTTATATAAAATCCTGCACTGGCACTTTGAATGACAAATTAATAATGTGCTAAATAACCTTTTACAATCTTTCACAAGCATACCTTTCTATTATCATCTACTTTGCAAATATAGACTTTCAGCATTCAAATATCTCTCTTTCTTCCTCTTTCTCTCATTCTCTTTCTCTTACCACACCTAAATGTTAGACAATAACTTGCTTTATTTTACATTTAGCCAGAGGCAGAGCTTTCATTTCTGTAAAGCTGCCAAAATGTTAATTTAATTCATTAAAAATGTATTGTACATCTATTATGAAATTCTAGGAATTGGGGGAGCTTTTGAAATGAAGACAGTTGAGTCAAAGCAGAGAAAGTAGGAAAACAGAGAAGACCCAGAGGACTTGCAGAATCTTTAGTAGTCCATTCCCCTTTCTATGTCATAGTAATCAGGAGCCCTAGAAATTGGTCCTTCAGAACAGATACTACTCTGTCCAGGGACCTATTGCAATTCTAGAAGGTCTGACCTTCTTTTGAGTGGAAACTGAGTCGTGGGTGAGAATGGATCAGTGCACAAGAGTTATTTTTATAGCATTTTAAACTCAGAGGTACAATTCCCTAAATTAACACTTGAAATGGAACCCTTGTTATTGCAATGTTTATTTTTATATGGTTACACAATTCTAGCTGAGTTTGCCTATGAGATTTTAGGCTCTCTAATTTGCTAAGTTCAGTTGGTCACAGGCAGATCTTTCATGCCTTTACAACCATCAAGCCTATCAGAGAAGATGGCTTCATTGTTAATGAAAATGCGACACTGCCTTTGTACCTTGAGGAAGTCTCTGACCCAGCAGGCTAGAAGAGGTCTCCTGTTGAGGAAAGAAATTCCAGAATAGTGAGAGAGTGTGAGAATCATAAGGAAGGGAAGAGAGAATAGAATTTTGTATTTCTATTATTTGATAATAAATCAGTCAGAAAAACTACAATAACAAAATACAGCGTAGACAATAAAATACAGGAGTTTCTTAGTAGATCATTTAAAAGTTATCTTCCCAATTTCCAGTTTCTTGAGGAATCTCCATATTGTTTTCCATAAGGGCTGAACTAGACAGCATTCACACCAGCAGTGAATGAGAGTTCCTTTCTCCCCACATCCCTGTCAGCACTGATTGTTCTTTGTGATGTGTGCCAGTCTCTGTGGTGTGAGGTGGTATCTCATTGTTTTGATTTGCATCTCCCTAATGTTTAGTGATGTGACTATTCCACTCCTAGGGATATACCCTAGGAACACAAAAATCCATTTCATACACCTATATTCATCGCAGCACTTTTTACAATAGCTGGACTCTGGAAACAATCAAGATGCTCTTCAACAGATGAATGGCCAAAGAAACTGTGGTACATATGCACAATAGAATATTATGCAGCCATCAGGAGAGATGAAGTCATGAAATTTTTTTATACATGGATGTACATGGAATCTACTATGCTGGATGAAATTAGTTAGAGGGAGAGAGACACACATACAGAATAGTCTCACTCATCTATGGGTTTTAAGAAAAATTAAAGACATTGAAATAAATCCCAGAGATGAGGGTCAGAAGGACTGGCTCAAGATATGAAGCTCACCACAAAGAGTAGTGAGTGAAGTTAGAGAAATAACTATGCTGAGAACTATCATAACAATGTCAGTGAGTGAGGGATGTAAAAAGCCTGTCTCAAATACAGTGGAATTGAGGGAGGGAAGGGTTTGGGCATTGGTGATAGTAAAGTTGCACAGTGAACGGGGTATTCTTGTTATGACTAAAACCCAACTACCATTATGTTTGTAATCACAGTGTTTAAATAAAGAAAGTATTTAATAAAAATAAATAAAAGTTATTTTTCCAAAGTTACAAAATTATTTATAATTAACTTTCAATTGATTGATGCAGACATATGCCATAGGAATTCTGAGGGTTTGAGATCACTGTGAATTGAGAAAGCCCAAAGTATCTTGAAAGACAAATGGTTGATGTCTGGAATGGAAAGAAGACATGTGGGTGGGAAAGCAATAATTTCTCCTGGGTGACACAAATTCATACCTTCCTGATATTTCCCAGAGGTTGCTGTCCATATGCTTGGGTAAAGTATATACCATGTCTGGTCAAACAAAAAATTTACATGGAGAAATCCTTTTTGAGGAGTGAACCAAAGTCTCTAGATAATAGTCCTTTATTTTGTGTTCAACTTTGCATTTTTTGGGGAAGAATAAAGAAATCTTCATTACCTACTCCTATCTAATTCCATTTCTCTGGAGAGTGACAAATGTTAGTGACACTGTTGTATATATTTCTGGCTCTCTTTCTGCATTTATACATACATATAGATAAAAATAGATATTAATGTATATAATAAAATCTTGCTAATTCTAAATTCAAAAATATATAGCTATATGTCTATACACAGTTCTGATTACTTACTTACCCTACTGCTTACTATGATCATCATCCATTGATGATCATTTTTTAGTTGCCTTCATTCTCTTTAGCTTCTCACAGACCTATAATCTGAATATCTTAGTATTAATTTAAACAATATATCACTGCTGGAGATTTAATATGGTATTTATAATTTTTAATCAACTTTGTCTTTTTATGTAGGACAAATTCACGAGTAGCATTGCTAATTTTGAAAAAATATTCATTGGATTGAATTCTAACAGATCTTAATCACATGGCACTAAAGCACAAAATATATGTTAAAACCTATGTACTCAACTCACCACAATATTTGTACTGTTTTCAAAAGTGATATGTGAAAATGGTATAGTTACTGTTTTAGAATATACTTTCTTTGTTTTTTGAGATTAAATACCTTTTTAAAAATGTATTATTGGTCTTGGTGTTTTTTCAAGTCTTTTTTATTGCTTAAATTAATCATTTATCTCCTTTCTATTTCTCATTAATTAAAATTAAATCAGTTTGACTTCCACTAAGTTTTTCCTAAGCATCAAATATCTTAGCCAAGTAATGTGAAAGTGTTAAGTGAGTTAAATAATCAATTGATCAATACGTATTCACTAGGCAATTAATGCCTCTCGTCTGTGCTGAACTTTATTGGGCATGTGGCTTTGCTTTTAAGAAGCTTATATGATATTTTAGGGTGATAAGACCCAAACTGTGATCAATGACAATACTGTTGTTTACTAGAACCCAAGGACTGTAGGCAACCAGGGGATAGAGGAGGTCTGTAAGTTTAAAGTAGCTAGAGGAGCCTTGGGGATGCTCTGTTGGCTTATATTTGGAAAGAGATTTTAGAGGAAGGAAGTGAATGGCAGATTGAGGAGAATAACATAAGATAAGGTATTATTTGAATAACCTGTGGCTTTTATGTGCCAGTAAGGAAGAAACTAACCTGAAAAACTACAATACCTCTAGGAGTTCATGAACTTATAAACCACTATGACTCTCACTCAGCCAATCATCCACACAGATGATGGATCATTTCTTATTTTACACAATTTGTCTTTATCTGCCTTAGTAAGACTGTAGCCAGAGAGTTCAGCTTCAGACTTGGGGTTCAGGAAGACTGACAAGCTCTGTTCTTTAAAGCTCCACTGGATCCCCCAAAACGGTTGGATCCAGAACCTGCCTGATTGCAACCCCTAAAGCCTCATCATTTTGTCCAGAGGTGCCATTGCTGCAATTACAATCCAAACCCAGAGTCAATTACTCACTGTGTGAATCACCCCCAAAAGATTGCTTTTTCCTTTTCTATTAGTATCACACATAATTGCACTCTGTATGGTTCCTAAACTCTTATTCCTGGCTTCAGTGTCCATGAGGATATATGGTGATTATAAAGCCCTTTCATCTCCTATCAGTGACCTCACTGACACTTTACAAAAGGTTCTTTCACTATTTTCTTTGTTAAAAAAAACTCCCACCTCTCACCATTAATTTTTTAGCTCGTCATGAAGGGAAAAAAATCACTGTTTTCCCTGCTGATTTTTCCATATGCTCACCTATTCTTCTCTTTTTATTTGTCTCCTTATTAACAGGGAATGTTAACACTCACATACCCTAGAGTTCTAAGGATGGTTGAGTTTGATGGCGCTGTGTTTTCTCTTTTATTGCCACCATCCATTGCAAGCTTCATTTTTTCCACCGCGTGGCTCTCAAGATGACCTGGGCCTTGACCTCTTTGCTTTCTCTCTGATTCAAACTCAAACTACAGCTAACCCCTGCTTCTACTTTCCTCCTGATATTCAGTGTGGCTGTCCAATGTATTACTTGCCCTTGGGGCTTATTAAATGTGCTCATCCAATTTATCATAAATAATTTAACAGTCGCTAACTACCACAACACAAGTTCACAAAGAAAGCAAGAGTCATGCTGAACCCTCACTTTCAAGAGCGATGGGAAAGGGAAATTAGGGTAGGATAAGCCATCAACCCACCTTGATGCAGGAAAAGTAGAAGCAGTCTAAGCTGACATTCACAAGATTGTAGTGACTCCATGCTGTAGATGAACCTGAACTCCTATGCAATGTACTTATTTATTACAATATATTATACTATGTAAAACCCAATTACATATGTTATATATGATCTATATATATATATGTACACATATATATCAGGCTTGGCAGCTGAAATAATTCCCCCCAAGCCACAGTTTCAATAATAGCGCTTTGAATTGCTGGACAAATTTTAAAGGACACACCCATTTAACAGAATGTACAACGATGGACAACTACATATATATTAAAAATTATATATATGTACTTAAATTTGTTTACTTATATAGTGACTTTGAGGCAAAAGGATATTTCAAGAAAGTTAAAATGGCAATGTTTTTGCATAGTTTACACATGAAACACGTGTTTGCAGAGGAGTGTCTGCTGGGATGAGACATTCTAAGGATGTCAGAGCCAGAGTATGATACTAAACTGGTGTGTAAAAATTTTTGACACTAAGGAAAGATTGCATTCCAGGGGCACAGCAACCATGAAATATCAGGAACACAGGCCAAGTCATAGTCATTGAGACTGAACAAGCAGGGCAGGGCTCAGACAGAGAAATGTTGGGGTGTAAAGCTACTTAGAGAGAAAGACAAGTATCTAGACTAGAGACACAGAGACACAGATGTTTCATGACTTTTTCTCCCTGATACTTAACTGGGCTCGTTAATTGTTTAATGTCACGTAAATTGGCTTTTATAAAATTTTCAGTTTAGTTCCCATGAAAGAAATAATTATATTTCTTTTGCATTTGTGCTATGTTATTCAACTAAAATGTATCATTAAAATCAAAAGCAAAAATAAATGACAATATATATCTGGTCATTGGATCTGAAGTGGTAGCACAGCAGTAGGGCATTTGTCATGCACTTGGCCATTCTAGGAATGACTCGAACTTGATCCCCAGCATCCCATATGGTCCCCTGAGCCTGCCAGGAGTGAATTCTGAGTGCTTAGCCAAAGCACCGATGGCTGTCAGGTGTGGCCCCAAACCCCCAACCCCCCAAAAAATCCCACAAAAAACAACTGACTCTACATGAGTAGAGAACTCAGATGGGAACAGAAGCAGCATACAAGAAAATCAAAGAAACATCTCTTAGACAAGTAATTTCGTTGCCTTATGTTTCAGAGAGAGCATCCATTACTCCTAAACATGATGTCAGGACTCTTTACTATCCCTCACTAAATTATGTCTCAGCAAAAGTAAAGTGGACTCTGGGCAGCTGTAATCCATGTCCACAAGTTCTGTCGCCATGTCTACACTGGGCCAGCTCTAAAGACTTACTCTTTGCTAGACTTAGATGTAAACCAGGTCATAAAAATCATGGATACACAGGTCAGGCAGCAGAAATATGGCAATCTTGGGACGAGAGGGTGGACCAAACCCCTGCCCCATTGAAGTAATGCCTGCTGTATTCATAACCCAGAATCACCATTTTGCTGATGGTCCCTACCTCACTGCCTCTTAATGATTCTTTTCTTGGACATCTATTTGATCACACTTTAGGTATGCTAGTTTGGGGGGCAGATACCCCATATCATGAAAAATGATAAATGGAGTGAGTGTGGGCACCTTCCCCCATATCCTCCTTTTTTTCTAGGAGGCTTGCCAACTGAGATACTTCCCCTAAGCCACAGTATCAATAAAACTGCTTTGAATTACTGGACAACATCATTTGTCTTGGTGCTTTCATTCCTATAAGAACATACCAGTTGAACAGAATGAGCAGCTAACATCAATGGCTTGCTAAACTTTCTGCTATTATATTAATATCTTCATTGGATATACAATTATATTCACAGATGTCCTTGATACTGTATGTACTCTTTTTCTTTCTTTTTAAAAACTTCTTCTCTTCCTTTTTATTTTATTTATATTTTTAATAACTTTTCTCTCACTATATGGGAACAAATATATTATGGTCAACTCTGTCAACAATGTGATGCATTTTCTTAAAATAAAGTAAAAAATGAGGTGGATATAATAATGAGGGATAAAGAATTCAAGGAGGAAATATGTACAGAGCTTAATTGGACAAGAGTTTGTTCAAGTCTTATATTTGTATATTCCTAGAGATAAATGCACATATACATTTGTGTACATGTGCTTTTTATTGAAAATAATTTCTTAAAGACCTACGATTTCAAACATGTTCATAATTGGGTTTCAGATATAAAATACAAACCCCCCTTTACCAGTGCATCTTTCCAGCCACCAATGTCCCCAATTTCCCTCCTACCCCATTCCCTGACTATCTTTGAGACAGGCATTCTATTTCTCTCTCTATTATTGTCATGGTAGTTGTTAGTGCAGTTACCACTTTGTGATAATCTTCATATTATTATTAGCTGGTCCTTCTAGCCTTCATCTTGATTTTCTCTGGGTATTATAATACTGCCTTTTGTTTTTAAAAAAAAATCCCACAATGAGTCTATTCTGTACTTATTTTTCTCCTCCTGAATTATTTCAATCAATATAATAGTCTCCATATCCACCCATGTATAGGCAAATTTTGTGACATCATTTTTTTCCAACAGCTGTATAAGATTCCGTTGTGCATATGTACCACAGTTTTTTAGCCACTAGATGTGTGGCTTGTCTTTTGTTGAGTATCTAGATTGTTTCCAAATTTTGGCTATTGTAAATATCACTGCTATGAACATAGGCATGCAGAGGGCATTATTGTGTTGTAGTCCTAGCATATATTCTTAAGAGTGGTATTGCTGGATCATGTAGGAGTTTAAATGTCCAGTTTTTTAAGGAATATCTATATTGCTTTCCAGAAAGGCTGGACTGGATGATGTTCCCACCAGCATTGAATGAGAGTATCTTTCTCCCCACATCCACACTAGCAGTGGTTGTTCTTGTTCTTTGTGATGTGTTCCAGTCACTGTGGCGTGAAATGATATCTCACTGATGTTTTGATTTGCATCCCTCATGAATAGTGACATGGAACATTTTTTATAACTTATTTCTATTTACTTTATTTTATTTTATTGTTTATAATTTTTATTTTGACCATATTGGATTACATACCTTTCACAATAGTATTTTTTTATTGTGACTGAAGTTCATTTACACATGATTATTTATAATACATAGTGACAATAAATGAAGGGCATTCCCACCACCAATGTTATCCTACCTCCACTCCTGTTCCCAGCATGTCTCCCACATCTCCCTCCTTTACCCCCCAGAATCCTACTGCAAATGGTCTCCGCCTTACAGCTTATTATAGGTTGGATATCTATTCTGTTTGGTGTTCCAGTCTGGTCATTTTTTGATTTACACTCCATGTTCATATGACTGGTCCTGGTATCATTCTTTCCCCCCCCCCTAAATTTGTGAGGCTGAATGATTCAAATTATGCTATTCTCTTGGAGGTAAAAAGGTTTAGGAAAAGAGGAGAAAAAACTTGGTATCAACTACTAAAAAAATTAAATCACCGAATAATATCCACAAAAGTGGAAAAGAAAGAAAAAAGTGGAAAAATAAAGGAGAAGGAAAATAATATCAAAAAACAAACAAAAAATAAAACAAAACAACACTAGAAAAAGTGCTGCAGTAGCAGGGTTTGTTACCCCACCCTTTTTTTTTTTGTATAGGCACAGCAAGTATTGAGGAAGGAAGGAAATTCCCGTGCCTAAGAGATTCAGGGTTTCTCCACTCTTGAAGCATATTGTCATGGGAACAACCACTGGCTCCATACCTTCTCATTGCCATATCCCAGGGTTGTTTTTATTTTTATTTATTTATTTATTTATTTATTTATTTATTTATTTATTTATTTATTTATTTTGTGGTGTCAGGAACCTTTCTTCTCTGTTGTGGATGAGAAAATAAGGCCACTATAGCAAGCAATCTTGGGATTTGCGCAGGTCCTAGGCCAGGGCCTGTTGAATCAAATAAATAAGGATGGGGCTGGATGGCGATGGATGGAGGCCTTTGTGCTTAGGCCCCAGTCACGTGGCTTCATCCCCCATCCAGCCGGCCGGGTCCCAGGCCCAGGTGAAAGGCGAAATTACTCACTCACACGCAGGCTTCAGGAAGCATTAACTTTATTCATACCCTATCCACCACATGTGTGTGGCCTACTCATAACCTTTTAAGCACAGCAATACTTTGCTAGCCCTGCGTCTTATCTCCTGTTAGCCATTTTCCCTTTGGGCTCCATGCTGGTCAAGGACCAGAACACAGAGGCCCAAAAGCCAGCGAGCTCAGCAGGGCCGAAAGGGCAAAGAGCCAAAAGGGCCGAATTCCCTCGGTCCAAGCCTTATCTAACTTTTCCAAAACCCCTCCCAGGAATGGGCCGGGTCTTGCAGGTAAGGTCACACCTAATATCCGGTTCCCAAGACCACTCCCAGAAATGGGTGGGTCTTAGGTATCTGCACCAAATTCAGGGTCTCAGGTATACTACAGGGCCTAGGATAGATTCTTTAAGGTTCTAGAGGTACTGTTCCTCCATTGGTGTGTTCAGTTTTCTGTATCATGTGCTTCATGTTTTTGCTCATTCCCTAAGCTGAAGTCTAGGAAATTATGGTTCCAATGGTTCTGCTCAGTCTTTGTTGTCATAATTGGGCCTCTGCACTAAGAAATCTTGATTTTTGTAGGAGACCTGGGCCATAGCCTAGGGTAGGGTTTTCCTTAATGGTCTCAAGTTACGTTCTGTTCAGTCACAGTTGTCAAAGTCAGTTTTCTGTAGTTAGTGCTCTTATTTTTCATAGTTAAAGGACAATATATCTTCTGATTTCCACTCAGTGTTAGGTGATATGATAGGACCTCCTGGTCTTAAGGTCAAGTTGTCATTTCCTCACTGTCCTCGTTGTCATATTAACACTGGCACTAGTATATCTCCCAACACAGCTTAGTTCCTGGTGTTGTGGCATGGGTTTGTTTCAGTTCTACGTCTGGGATCTGGGATTTGAGAATGAACTAACACTGTCCAATCTCATGGAGACTGAGTTGTATCCACATGACATATGTCCAGGATGGGAGGCACCCTTGTATAAAAAGTGTGAGTTCTTATCCTAGAAGATAAGATCTTGTGTCTGAGTCCATGATTTCCCCTTATTTACTGTGCCTATACAAAAACATATGGTGTCCTTTTGTATTGCTGGTGCTATTCCAGGTAAGCATGACAGGCCACACGTACAGTATCTGTGGTGTGGTCTGAGCTTTTATCCCAGGCAAGACGTTTTCTTGGTTTTTGACCAAGCAGCACCAAAACTGGTGAGGGTAGAGAAAATATGTATATATAAAAAATAGAATATATAGATAAAATTGAGATGTATTAAAAAAAGGAAATTGAGAAAAAAAGGGAAAAAAGGTATTTGAAAAAAGAAAGTGATTGGGGAGGCTATCTGTATGTTTAGGAATATATATCTTAAGATACATTTTTATAAAGGTATTAAGCTAACATAGGCAATATAGGCCTCCCAATTAGGTCTTCTGAGATATTCTTGTGGGGAGCGAAAGCCAAGGTACTTTTTCATATCGCAGACTTTGGTCTAGAGTTTAAGATATGATTTGTGGCATTTCAGAGTCCTATAGCGTCTTTGATCTGGGGGTTTTGCTGCAGCTGAATCCAGTATCATGCAACCGTACACGATTTGAAGGGGGTAAGAAGGGTCACAAGCTTGAATCAGGAGGCTTATTGGTTGTGATTTATTGCTGAGACACAAGATGAGGGATCAAGAGGGTGTCGTTCATTGAGGAGCTGGATGGTGGTCTGTTGGGAAGGAGGTCGGTCTTGGTGCCTAATGAGTTAAAAACCGAGGGTAAACAGGGTTAAATAAGGGGGAGATAACAAATCCAGGTTGGGATATGGGGGGTTAGTAAGGTCTCTGGGTGTGTAAAGGCAATATAGAAGAAGGGCTCTATACATTGTATAGATAAAATGTTTAAGGCTAAGGCTCGGTAGTCAGAATGGACAACTGTATAGAAAGTAACGTTTACTTAGACACTGACTTCAGAGATATATTTGAGTGCTATCCTCCATACATAGGATATTCCATTTTCTTACCTACAAATAGTCAAGAATTAGAATATTTTTGGACTATGATAAAAAGGGTATATGTCGCGCGGGCGCATCTGTGCGTCACAATAGTATTTTTAGGTACATATTAACATTGAATCAGGAAAATACCCATTTTTATGTGCCTTTTGGTCATTTATTCTTTGATGAAATGTCTTAATTTCTTTTCTTCATTTTTTGATGGGGTTAGATTTATTTTTTGTTAAATTCTGTCAGTACCATATATATCTTAGCATCTTGTATACCTCTGATCTGATGGATATTTATTGAATAGTTTCTCCTACTAAAAAGTGACCTTTTTATCCTACTCATTGTTTCCTTTGAAGTGCAGAAGCTACTCAGTTTAATTTAGTCCCATTCTTTTAAATTTCTGCTTCCACTTGTTTGGACAGTGGTGTTTCCTCCTTGAAGATAACTTTGGTCTCATTGTCATGGAGTACTTTACCTACATTTTCTTCCATATACCTTACAGTTTTAGGTCTGGTGTCAAGGTCTTTAATCTATTCTGTTTTGACCATTGTGAATGGTGCTAGGGATCTGAGTTTGCTTTTTCACAAGTGGCTGACCAGATGATCCAGCACCACTTGTTGAATAGGGTTTTTTTGCTCCATTTTGTGTTTTTTTTTTTGTTGTTGTTGCTTCATCAAAGGTTAATTGATTGTGTATTTGGGGTCATTCTCTGAATACTCAAGACTATTTGTTTGATCATGTTGTTTTAAAGATTATTACTTTGTAGTACAATTTAAAGTTGGGGAAGACAATGTCTTCCATATATTTTTTTTTTTTTTTTGTATTTTGGGCCACACCCGGCGGTGCTCAGGGGTTACTCCTGGCTGTCTGCTCAGAAATAGCTCCTGAAAAAAAAAAAAAAGAAAGAAATAGCTTTTGGCAGGCACTGGGGACCATATGTGACACCAGGATTCGAACCAACCACCTTTGGTCCTGGATCTGCTGCTTGCAAGGCAAATGCCACTGTGCTCTCTCTCCGGGCCCATCTTCCATATTCTTTTTCCTAAGGGTTACTCTAGCTATTTGTGTGTTGCAATACTGCTCTTGATGGGGTTGATTGATGGAGGGATGGAGGATGAGGCCTTTCTCCTACAGCTCCGACCACGCGTCTGTTACCCTGTTCAGCTGGCAGTTCTGAGGTGAATGTGGCGGGAAGAAAGCTAACAGGCAGTCAGGCTTCTGAAGAAAACAGCTTTTATTCTGTAGAAGAGACTGAAGCCAAAAGACCCCAGAATCAGCCCCAGGAAAAAAGCCCCTCGCTGTCCACAGACCCTTGCTTTTATCCACCAGAATCAGGTACCATCCAATGGTGGGATCAGGTACCACCCAATGGTGGGAGCCGAATCAGGTACCATCTTGGGTGGGTGCAGAATGCCAGGTCACACCCTAGGGTAGGGCAGAATCACTGATCAGGGTAGGGTCAGTAACATAATAATCTCATTGAAATGTTTACATACACATTTGTGGGTGTTTATTGTTCCAAATGAATTTCAGGAGTGTTTAATCCACTTCTTTGAAGAATGTCATGTGCATCCCTAGAGGAATTATATTACTCTGTAAAATGTTTTTTACTAATTATTGCAATTTTAATGGTTAATCCTACCAATCCACGAACAGGGAATGTGTCTCCATTTCCTTGGCATAGAATTTCTCAAAGTAATCTCTGATTACCCTTTGAATTTCTATAGTATCTGTGGTAATCTCCCTTTTTTCATTTCTAATTTGGCTTATTAAGCTTCTCTCTCTTCCTTTTTTTAATAGTGAGATTTACTAGTGGTTTTTTATCTTGCTTAGTTTTTCAAAGAACCAACTCTTGCTTTTATTTGACTTTTGGATTTTTTTTTATTTCCTATTTGTTGGTTTCTGCTCTAAACTTTATTATTTCTTTCCGTCTTCCTATATTCATTTTGTTGTTCATTTTGTTGATCAGGTTCCAGTTTTAAAAGCTATGATGTTAAGTTTCTTATGTAGGACCTTTTTTTCCTTCCTAAAGAGAGTTTGTAAAGCTATAAATTTTTATTTTGGACTGTTTTAGATGTGTCCCACAGATTCTGATAATGTGTGTCTTTGTTCTCATTTATTTCTAGGAATCTTTTGATTTCCTCTTTAATTTTGTCTCTGACACACTGGTTGTTTAGTAGTGAGCTGTTTACTTTCCAGGTGTTAAGTATTTTTCCTCTGTATCACTTCTAATTTCAGTTCATTATGATCTGAGAAGTAGTACTTACAATTTCTATGTAGGTATGTTTTATGGGCTAGCATGTGGTCTATTTTGGAGAATGACCCATGCATTGGAGAAGACTCTGTATTCAGTTATCGGAGGATGGAGAGCCATATATATTAACATATATATGGATAATTTCTCCATTGCTTCTTTTATTGCTAAAATATTATTTTTAGGTTTCTGCCTGGTTGACCTATCATGCAGTGACAAGTTAGTGTTGAAGTCTCCCATTATTATTGTGTTGTTATTGATATCTTCCTTTAAGTTTGTCAGCAATTGTTTTAAATATTTTGCTGATCCCTCAATGCATTCATATATGCTTTCGAGTATGATTTCTTCCTGTTGTACTTATCTCTTAAATATTAAGAAATATTCATCTCTGTCTCATAACTTTTTTAACTGTAAAGTCTGTGTCATCTGAAATGAGTATGGCTACTTCGGCCTTTTAAGGAAGTTGTTTTCTTGAATGATTTACCTCCAATCTTTGAGTTAGAGTCTGTTTGTTACTTATAGGCAGCAAAACTCTGGGTTCAGCATTTTGATCCACTATGAGAGAGATGATTGTCATGGGATTTAGTGTCATCTTTTAGTAGGAGTTTGGTGTGTCTTGTGGTATATTTTATCTTAAAGTATATCTATCAGTTCATCATTAAGGCTGGTTTTGAATCTGTAAAATTTCTAAGCTGCTATTCGTCCAATAGCTGTGTATTCTTCCTTCAAACCTTAATGTAAGTCTGGCTGGGTGAAGTACTCTTGGCAATAAATTTAGTTGCTTAATTAATTTTGTCACTATATCCCACCACTGCCTTTGGGCCTTAAAAGTTTTTTGAGACAATTTTGCAGCAAATCTTAGGAATGCTCCTTTGAATATAATTTCTCTTTTTGATCTTGCTGCTTTCAGTATTTCATCCCTATCTATGAGGTTCATCATTGTGAGTAATGTCTCAGTGTGCTTTTCTTTAGATTTTTTTGGCTGGTATTCTTCAGTTATGTAGGACTTGGCTTTATGCACTCCAGCTCTGCAGTTTCTATGCAATGATGTCCTTAATTGTTAATACTTTATGTGGATTTTCTTCCTGTGTTTCTGGTACTCCAATGATTCTTTTGTTATTTCTGTTGAGTTTATCAAAGACTTCATTTTTTTGTTTGTTTTTGAGCCACACCTGGTGACACCCAGGAGTTACTCCTGGCTATGTGCTCTGAAATTGCTCCTGGATTGAGGGACCATATGGGTCACCGGGGAATTGAACCACTGTCTGTCCTATGCAAGGAAAATGCCCTACTGCTTGTGCCACTGCTCTGGTCCTATAAAAAACTTCTATTGTAATCTGTTCACATTCTTTGAGGACTTTTTCCATTGTCTGATCATTTGTTTTGAGGCTCTTTTCCAGCCTCTTCTGTTGGATGGAATTGTTATGCATCTTATCTTCCAGCTCACTGATTCTGTTCTCAGCTGCTGTTACTCTGCTTTCCAATAAGACTTTCATTTTGCCTACCAAGTTTTTCATCCCTGTTATTTCAGTTTCAAGTTTTCTAATTTCTATTCTCAGATCCTCTTGAATCATATTTGCACCACATTCATGGTTTCTTAGAGTTCTATAAGCATCCTCCATATTTCTTCTCTAAAGTCCTAATCTGAGAGGCTAAATAGGTAGCTGCTACTTTTTGGGTCAGCAGCTCTACCATCTTCATTCTTTAAGTATGATGGAGGCCTGAATTGTTTCCCCATTGTTGCAGTTGTAGTGTGATGTTCTTTATGTCCCTTTCTGGCATTCTTTAACTAGGAGGAGCAAGCAGCTGTGGAGCAGAGTGGAGTGGATGTGTGCTCCAATGGCTCTTTTTTTGTTTGTTTTTGTTTGTTTGTTCATTTGTTTTAGGTCACACCCAGCAGCACTCAGGGGTTACTGCTGGCTTTATGCTAAGAGATAGCTCTTGGCAGACTCTGGAGACCTCATTGGATGCCGTGATTCGCACCATTGTCCTTCTGCATGCAAGGCAAACACCTTACCTCCATGCTATCTCTCCAGCCCCTCACTAGCTCTTTAACTTGGATGCCATTGACCACATGTGTCCTTTTAAAAGAAATAATGTATTACCTTTATGAAGTTAAGCAAAATGAAGTTAGAGATAAGTACAAAGAATATTAAGAAAAGCAGTTGAGAAAGTGAGAGCAAACTAAAAAGAAGCACCCAAATAAAGAAAATTGATAGGTAAAGCATTTCATGACAGATGTTGACAGATGTTTTAATTGATTAATTCTTTTTTTTTGGCCACACCCAATGAAACTCAGGAATTGCTCCTGGCTATGTGCTCAGAAATGGCTCCTTGCTTGGGGGACCATATGGGACGTTGGGGGATCAAACCAAGGTCTCTCCTAGGCTAGTGCATGCAAGGCAGATACCTTACTGCTGTGCTACTGCTCTGGCTCCTAATTGATTAATTTTTATTGAGGCAACATAGTTTATAATAGTATTGAAGTTCATATATTATTGTTGAGTGATTATCCCAATCCTTCCATGAATGTTTCAAACTCCTTCCACTATTTTCTCTTTCCCCTGCCTCCTCTGTAACCAATTCTAGAAATTATAGGACTGATTTTCTTTTCTTTTTTTCATAAGGTATACGGGATTAAGTTTATAGTTGAAAGTAACATGCTTTGGAGAAGGATATTGGAAAATAATAAGTCAGAAGAAAATGAGGTTGTAAAGATGTGCTACAAAAACCAACACCGAAAGTTCAAATAACTGCATCTAAGAAAAGTAAGGGGCATTCTGAGACAAATTCAGGGATGTATATACATCCTTGGTCAAATGCATATAAATAATTGGTTATCCCTAAAGATAACCTAGAGATATATAGATACAAAGAGCTCCTCTTTAATATGTAATAGTTATGTCAGTGAAATGCAATAGTGATTATAGAAATGAAGGAGTAACAGCAGCATTGGTGGATTGTGAGACACCTCATGTAAATAAGGATGTTTGGGATTTGGACAAAAATATGAAAAGGGATTTTTCCAGACAAATTAGTAACAGGAAAATTCTGAGCATATGAGTTATAGGCACAATCTCATGAAGTAGTGAATGCAAAATTTTATTAGTGGTTTGCATGGTTTTCTGAGCAGAGTACTTAGTGTATAGAGACAGAAACTGGACAACTCAGCAGGAGCAAAATTGTATTTTAGAATTTTTATTTTTATCTGAGGATATCATATTTTATCTTTTGTATAACTACTGATTTTTGAAAGCCTGATTCATGTCTCTATGAAGCAATAGAGCAATGAGTGTATGACACATGATATGACCATAACATTCTCCCCAGGATATAAGTTTCATCCCCCCTTTTATTGACAATGTCTCTGCAGCATCTTAAAGAGACATGTGGGATATGAATCTCTAAACAGAAGGTCCTTTTTGTTTTATAATATAGACTGGATAATTCTTAAGAGATATATACATGTATGTCTTTTCTAGAAAATTGGGCCAGAGTCATGTACAGGGTTAACATTTACAGGCTATATTTACGTTCAATAAAGCATTTTTAATTTTCAGGAAGAAGAAAGTAAGGGAAAAATAATAAGGAGGCTACAGTCTGAGATCCCAAGACAGAGGTAAAAGGCTGGAAGAGAAGATAAATATGAGCTATTGGCAGGGAAGGAGAATTGCTCTTCTTAACCCAGGCGGGGAGAATAGTTCCTAAGGAAAGAAGTGTTTAGTAAGACTTTCTGAGGCTTCTAAGTCTTCTATGAGTTTTCTTTTACTTTTTTTTTTTTTTTAACATCGACCAGAAAGCTTTGTTGTCTAGGAAAGGGTAAAAGGATGTTTGGCTGAATTGGAATTGACAAAACTAGGCAACTCAGAGAGGGCAGTCTCGGGAGCAGCCTTTAACCACAAAAGAGATATTGAAGGAGATGCAATCGATAGAACTGGAGCAGACACAGGAGGAAGATGATGAAACCCATCAACTTAGATCACTAGGCAGGAGTGGTCAGTGTCAGCTTCCTTAGGAAGGGTCACTTGATGTCAGCCTCCATTCAGAGGCTTTCACTGCCCCTGCTGAGTGCATTCTTAGGATCAGAACGTTTTGAGTATTAGGAGGGAATAATGCATGTTGCCTTTCCCAAACTTCTTTCTAGGACTGAAACCCCGGTTACTGTTGTCCCATACAAATAATTTAATTGACTGGGGCTACAGATTTGCTGTTGAAAATTTATGACTTTCCTAATTAACTTATGAAGTCATTTGTTCCCTAATCATTTATTTCCAATAGCAGTAGGGTTTAGAAAAACTAGTTCTATAGGTTTTGAAGTTTTTTCCTTCAAGAGGCAAAGTATTTTCCTTGCTGACTTAGCATGTGATTTGGCTTAATGGGATGGGGGGAATGACAGGCATTTGGAAAGATTCCCCCAACTGTCCCGATAACCTTAGTCATATATAAATCCAGTCATGTGTGCATATGTAGCTGACATCATGTGAAATAAAATAGGTTTTGCTGATCTCTGCTCCAACAAAGAAGCTTTAAATAAAGCCAGTACGGGGGAGAGGAAAGCAACTCATGATGTAATACCAGTTAACTGATATACATATCTTCAGGTAAAATTAGAAATACTCAGAAAAATAGATTTTCTGTGTCTCTCAACAGAATGCCATCAACAAGTCTAAGAAAAAAATTAACTATCCTCACATTAGCCTAATAAATGACCTATAAACAGTAAACAATAAAATATAAAACAATAACTTTTGAGTGTTGTTAGAAATGCATCCAAAATATTTATTTTTATTAAGAAAATGTTAGGGGCCGGGCGGTGGTGCTAAAGGTAAGGTGCCTGCCTTGCCTGCGCTAGCCTTGGACGGACTGCGGTTCGATCCCCCAGTGTCCCATATGGTCCCCCAAGCCAGGAGCAACTTCTGGGCGCATAGCCAGGAGTAACCCCTGAGCGTCACAGGGTGTGGCCCAAAAACCAAAAAAAAAAAAAAAAAAAAAGAAAATGTTAGAATATTGTGCATGGTATTAGCAAGGCTTTATTAGAAGCAAATGAAGTAGAGTGTTCACTGTCTCAAAGAGAAAGAGTTGGGAAGTCTGCTTTTGCATCTCTTCTGTGGTATGTGTAGAGAAGGATATGGATCTGGGTATGAGCTTAATGATGCCATTGAGACAAATTGCTTTCTCTACTTGCTCTGTTTCTCTTTCACCAAACAACTGTTGTATTATATATAAATTGGGGCCTTGTATATACTTGGTCACAAGAGAGAATGCTTATCCATAAACACTGACATCCCGTTTATTTAAGTTATATTTCTCATTGTAAATTAATGAATTAGGTTTCCGTTTTTTATATATTGTCTCTGTAAACTTGATTAATGCAATTTGTTATACTACCAGTCTGCTTCCAAGCCTGGAAGTCTAGTGGTGAGAGAATAGTAAATTCACCAGAACACATTTTTATTTTTCCTCTCTTGAACAAGGCCCTTGACTGGTAATCCTTATCTTAAGTGGTATATTGTTTTATCTTTCAGTCTGAAGTAGAACTCGTAGAACTCGTGTTATATGATGTCTAGATCATTGTTTTTATACTTCTCCATCTACTCAATTAAAATATTAACTAATCTTGACTATTGTTAGCATGACTGAGCTCACTCAAACATCATAGTCACTTTAGGAGTAATTTTTCTCTACTTTTGAATATGAGGAAACTGGAATATGAAGACAGAAACTTAATAACGTTCCCAAAGATAGTAAAATGTAAGAAAATTATGTTTAGAACACTTACATATGGCCACTATGCTGCATTGCTTGTTCATCTTGGGAGGGTGCTATATTTTAGTGTTGTTATTTTTCATATATCATTTTTTAATTTTTAATTTTTAATTATGAGAACAATGATGTAAAGAGGACAAGGTAAAGTTACAGTGAAAGAAAAATCACCCATAAACAGAGTTCTCAAAAGAAATCTCCTTGCTGACATCTAAATTTTGAACTTACAGTCAAAATAAACATTAAGAAAAATAAGGCAGAACCCATGTACAATTACTTTGTCCACAAGTCCCCAGATTGTAGTACATTATAACATTTCTTAGCAGTACACAAAGCAACCTAAAGCCATGAGATTTATGTGACTCCTTAACATTGAAGGCATAGTATTTTTTATATATTCATGCACATACATATTAGTTTAAGTTAACATCAAAAGTTTAAGAGGTTTTTTTTTAAGGGTTAGTCAAAAGGGCACAGTAAAAACGGTGTTAGAGTGGCAAATATTGTTTGCATAGGCCCACCAAATTATGGGGGTCATAGAAAGAAATAGCCTTGGTCTAAATACAAGGAGACCACTACCCCTGAAGTTTCCTGGCATAAGACCAACTCTAGGCTCCAGGCAAACTAGTTTATTCAATCCAAGTCATTGTCTATAGTGCCAATACAGTTTTATTTTTCATGCAGTCCTATTGTTGGCATCAGGTTTCTGTATTAAAGATCCTGGAATCTGCACATCCTACATTGAAGTCAGGCTGGTGTGGAGTATCCTCTAGTTTCACCTCACAATTAAGGGGCAATACAAAAATCCCTGTTCAGTAAGCAGGTCATTGTTCTTGTTAAGTCTTCTCAGTGTTAAGGGAAGTCTCTTTTGAGTAGATAAATGTCAGAGCAGCTGTAGGGTCTTCCCTGGTAGAGGATTGCCTCCAGGTGATGTTATAGACAACCTTGGATGTTTTGTGGATGTCTTCTCTAGATCAGGGGTGAATGGAGAATGCCCATTCTTCTGAGGCCTGTGCCAGGTCTTTATGTCAATGTTCAGGGTTTAAGGTCCCATTGAACTACAAGATTTGTGTATTCCCATCTGTATTAGATAAGAACTTATTGATATGTATAGTGTTTTAGTGTGCCTAAGCAAACAAGAAATAAAGCCACATGGCGTTATCAGAGTATATGGGGGCGTAAGAACACATCCAACAATACCCATGACTTGGTTCAAACATAAGCATTAAACTGAGGGATTCTTTCACACCAAATTCCATATTGAGCAGTTCACAAAGAGAAGATAAAAAAAAGGGGGGGGGAATCATCACTGTATAAGAAAATATTCAGCAAAAGTTATAGCCGTCATAGAAAACACCCATAAAATGTTGAAAAGACATATGTGTCCTTTCTATGCCTTTTGGAATAGTTGGGTGGGTGGCAACTCCAGGGAACCACTTTGGTCTGTGACTTAGGACTCTACAGTACTTAAGTTAAAAAGGGTAAATGAGGAGTAATGTTGATAGGGGTTAAGGAAGTTAAAGAGAAAAATGATCTTTTGTAGGGGTGTGCAAAAGGGCAGAGTACAAAATGGACATTCTGCATACATAAAAACATAATTCAATGATAGTGAGTACTATTAATGTATCTTGTGCTTTAGAATCCTGCTTTAGAACTAAGACTTTAGAGCTAATACTGTCTTCCTATCCATACCTGATGTTGCAATTCTGATGAATAAGGGTGCAAGTTCAAGTTTTGAACTTGAGATTTCTTCACTGAATTCTGGATCTCAGTGTTTAATTGAATGAAATACTCCACAATTAATAGTTTCAAGAGTTAGATATACTTTTTCTTTTAAGCAAGGTAGTTTTATTGAATAAAAATTCCTTAGAAATATGGGAGAAGAGTCAAAGAGAGAAATATACATTAAGAGAGAAGAACATGGGCTTCTCCAGAGTGAAGGAAAAAAGAGACAAACAACCAAGTAAAAGTTCAAGGGAGAATATGGTCTTGAAGTGAAGTGTAAGCTGGTTACATAGGCCTACTATATTTTTTAATTGTTGAAAAACTCAGAAAAACATTAAATACTTTAAGATAGTCTTTCAAGCTTAATGTTATAATATTTTATTAACTCCTGTTATCAATATTATTTTATATGTGTTCATGTTGAAGCTTCTAGTCTTTTTAAGCCAATTGCTATTCTTCTCCCAACAAATGATATAGTATATTGCTTTTTTATTTGGGTACAGTTGACAGCACAGAACTAGATAGGTATCAGCTACTCTAGCCCTGAGGACTGGCCAACAAGGCCACGAGTAAGAGAGCTAGATCAACATTTTTTCATAGGTTGTTTGGGTCTGATGACTCTAATTTTTATCATAAATACTGAGTTAGAACATTGATCTTTTTATACTTGTGTATAATGAATGATTTTATACAGAGTTTATTAGTATAAATATTGAGCCAGTTAATAATGTGTCCATATTGTAACCAAATAATTTCTTCATATCATCTCTTCTAAATACAAATAATCTAAAATGTTGCTTCAACTTTGGCCCTAATCTTTAGTGATATGAGAATGAACTTTAAGAATAAGGAAACATATTCCCATACTAGTTGCCCTAAAATGAACTCTGCTAAGGTTTTAATTGGTATATCTTGGAAAGAAGGTTTTGGTGGATAGGACCCAGCACTGATTTTGTTCTGACTGAGACAGGTCAGGTCCCATCTGATAGTTTAGTGACATTTGGAAAGAAGATTTCATATTTGAACAGCACATTATCTTCTATATATCTAATACTTTATGTTTCTGAAAATATACTAAAACATTGTTCGGTTTTGAACCAGGAAGAGACACATTAAATAATGATAGAAGGCTTGGAAAGGTGAGTTACTCTAAAGAGAATGAATATTTTTAAATACAAGTATAAACTTTCAGCCGTACATCATGAACTTTGATGAAATTATATCATTGTCTACATTTAGCAGATAAAAGTAAGGTTGTAAAATGGAAAATTTTGTGATTACTTCTCTGTTGAGTCTTCATAGCCTTTAACCCATGATTTGAACTGCTTTTTGTTTCATTTATTCATGTCTGTTTTACAATAATAATTAATGAACTCTAGAAATTAGAGACCATTATTCATTGGTTAATCTAAATTTTCAAAAAGGAAGTCTGTCTCTAAGAAGCTCCAAATAATGAAAAATAAAATTCAGTCAGTGATTCAAGTATAGTAAACACAATTTTTTTCTTTTAAAAATTCTTGAAAAATTATGAAAGACTAATTAATGGTGGGGAAGTAGAAGAGGAATTAGAAATATATAAATATGATGTTCGAAGAGAGTGACGGTGAATAAAAGTATTTAGGAGGGATGGGATTAGAAAGAAACCACCATGTACAGAAGGTGTAGCAAATATTTGCATCTTTATATCTCCTTCACTTGGAGTGAGAAATAAGCTTTATGGAGTTGGCAGTGAGATAGTCAACCAATCCCAGGAATGCCAATATGTCAAATGGAAACCTTTTCCCTTCAGCAAATAAAATATTAAGAGGGCTCAACTAAAACCAGTGGGAAGTGGCCTGAAGAAGGAAATGAAAAATTAATTTTAATGCATGGGAGACTAAGTAATTCACTTATTTCACAACCTCAATCAATTTTAATATTTTAGTATTTAATGTGAATGTGGTGCTTCTCCAATAATATTCAAAAAGTTATTTCTCCCATTTTGGCTTTTGTCCTCTGACCACTTTATATTTTCTTAGCCCTTGTTCTTAAAACCTTGATAGGATGGTTTCAGCAGATTTCACAATATTCAAGCAAGAACCTACCCTCTCCTCTCCTACCTAGTTTTAGAAGTTATACGGTTACTAAATAGGGAGAAAAGACAGTAGGAAAGAACTAAACTAGCTTTTAGGGAGGCTGATTTTTGGAGAGGCCACTGAACCCTGAGAGGCTCTCAAGTCTTTGGGGACAGGCCATTGTGTGGAGAGAAAAATGGAGTCATTTAGTCATTAGTTCCTCAGATATCCGCCCAAGAGGGGAAGCTGTCTGCCTTTCTCCACAATTTAGACACTTATCTTACAAATTCACCAAGCTCGGTGATTTCTGAACAATGCCAGCTGTTAGGGAGCCATTTCCCTGGCATTTTCCCCATAATTTGATTTGAAAGGAAAAGATTAAACTCAGTCCGACCCAGAACTGTCAGCCCAATGCCCTCAAAGAGTTTGACAGGAAAAAAAAAGAAAAAAAAACACACCTTGCAGACTCTTAGATGAAGAAATCATCTGTACCTGCGAATGAAGGAAAGACAGTAAAGCATTTTTTCATAGACATTCCTGTGGATAGGACCAACCACAGAGATTTCTCTTTCTGGAAGATGGATTAAAGTGAAAGTTAAACTCACTCCTCTTAATGACTAACTTTTGGATTATGTTAATTTTAAGAATAAATGTTACATTACATTGAAATGGTAATTTGCTGGCATGACTATGCTAACATTTTAAGTACAGTTATAGCAATTAAGTTTCTGAGGGTGTGATGGTGACTTATCTTACTCAGTAAAAAAAAACAATCTATTTGTTCTTCCAGATTTGGGTAAGTGTATTAAATGTTTACATTTTATTGAATGCTTGTTTTACTCAATGTTCCTCTTACTATAATGATTTAGATGATAATCTTGCCTTTGCTTATCTGGTAGTCATTGATTTCTAGAGAGGCTAGGTTGCTCAAAGTGAAGCAGCTAATAAGCCCTAGAGCTGCACCATCTTCAAATCCCTGAGACCTAGTTTCAGAATTATGCATCTTCCTTGCAGAAAGCAGTGGGGAAAATGTTCCCTGCGCCCCACCAATAGTGACCCCCAAAACTGTTGAGTATGACTCAAAACTAAGTTAAAAATGCTAATTAAATTGAGGTGTGAAGAAACATTCCTCAATAAAGTTAAAGTCCTTTACTACAGGCCACAGAAAGCATACTCAGGAGTGAAAAACTGAAAGCCTTCCTCTAAGATGAGACACAAAACAGGCTTGCTCACTCTCACCATTACTTTTCAATACATTATTGGAAGTCCTTGCCAGTTGAATACCTTAAGGCAACTTAAAATATCTCAATTTTGGGGCCGGTGAGGTGGCGCTAGAGGTAAGGTATCTGCTTTGCAAGCGTTAGCCAAATCCCCCCGCGTCCCATATAGTTCCCCCAAGCCAGGGACAATTTCTGAGTGCTTAGCCAGGAGTAACCCCTGAGCATCAAATGGGTGTGGCCCGAAAAACCAAAAAAGAAATCTCAATTTCCTTTGATAAATGATTAATATCAATGTTTACTATCAAGATGTCAATGATGTAAGCACAGAGAACATATAATTTCAGTTTAGAAATAATTCCACACCCCTAATTTTATAGATGAAGTGTTAGTTAACCTCCATAGAGTCATTAGGCCTAAGTATAAGAATGCTTTTCTGTTGACCACATCAGAGTCTAGCTCTGGTCTGTACTCAAATGAAGTGTCTGTATCAATAACACATTTCAAAACCAATTTTATCCTACTACTTGAAATAGCCATACATGTATGTATTCCATGTACAAAATAATGTAAATTTAACAAACCCATTTACTTATTTATACCCATAATTTGTTAAAATTAAAAGTTTAATTTATTTCTTTATCATTTCAACATTTTAAAATGTCTTATGTTGGGCAGAATGATAGCACAGCGGGTAGGGCAATTGTCTTGCACACAGCCAACCCTGGTGAAACCTGGGTTCAATTCCCAGCATCCCATGTGGTCTATTGAGCCAGGAGTGATTTCTGAGCACAAAGTCCGGAGTAATCTTGTTTACTGGGATTTCTGAGCTCAGGGCCAGATAGATAGTAAAATGGCAGGTGCTTGCCTTTCATCTGACCAATCTAGGCTCTGTTCCCAGCACCCCAGATGCTCCCGTGAGTACTTCTGAGTAATTCATGAGTAAAGAGTAACCAGTGAGCATTGCTGAATATGGCCCCCCAAAAAAATCAAATAAAGAAAAAACACAATCACTTTCTGTGTAAGGTGACATTTTTTTTATTTATCTGATTTTTTGAACTTGATGTGAAATAGAGATTTGATTGAATAAGAGAGATGGAGAGGAAGAAGTCAATGAGGAAATATCAGTGTGAGATGATATAAAAGAAAAGCGTAAAAAATGTTATGAAAAGTATCATTAACTCCATTCCTATATAAATTCTTAATTACATTGTGTATTTAAAGAAGAATTTTGTCTTTCCAAATTACCAAAATTGTAGAGCAGATTAAACAACCTGTATTCATAGTGTAAATAATTTTATTTAAGTGGGTGTGTGTGTGCATATATGTGTGAGAAAAATAATGTTATTTTTTGATTCACTTGCTTGTTTTTGAAAAGATTTAGGAAATTTTATGAAAAATCTTGACTTTCAATAGAAGATACTTAAAGTATAATAAACTATAAACATATTTAAATGAAGCCACCAATCAAGCACATATAAAATATGAAATAAAGGATATGGAAAACAGGGAATGCTGATTTACTGTTGTGGAGTACATAAACTCGTATAACCTCCATGGAAGTGCTTAAAAATAAGTAATAGAATGCAATATTATATAGCTATTTATCTTTGGGTAACTTATTAAAATATGCACATACTATTCAAAGATATATATGCATTAAATATATTCACTATCATACTATGTATAATATCAAAATATAGAAAGGATCTTTATTTTTAGGGGGGCCACACTTGGTGATGCTCTGGCAATGCACCCAGAAATCGCTCCTGGCTTGGGGGACCATATGGAATGCCGGGGATTGAACCAAGCTCTGTCCTGGGTCAGCAACATGCAAAGCAAACGCCTTACCACTGTGCCATCACTATGGCCCCAGAATCTTCTTGCTGAAGATGTATAAGAGAATAATATTCAATTATAAAATTGAGATATCACTGTTTTTAGGCTCTGGCTTCAGCCGTATCCCAAAAGGAACAGAGAGCACACGATAATGCAAGTTACACAGAGAAGTTTATTGAGTCATCATTCTGGGGTCCAAAAATCAAGTCTGGACCCTATATGTTAGACATTGAAGCTTTTCATATGTTTCAACTGATTACTCAGTTGAATTTGACTACTCAGGATTTTGCAGTAGTTAATATGTCTGTTCCCATTCTGGTGCTGTGGTAAAGGTAAATTCCATGACCAGCCTCAAGATAAGCACCAGGAGGATTTTAGGATATTCACTCCCATCATGGTGACTGAGACAGTTTTCTCAGTTTCCCTTTCCTAGGGTGGGGGGTGGGTAAGTTGCTAAGCTCTTAATTAGAGGTTACCATGAATCTGCTGCCTATCATGACTGCACTTACTTAGCCTTTGGGTAGTTGATCTTTAAAATTATTTGTTCTTAGTACAAGATTGGGTTAGGAGTGGTTTTAATTCCTGGCATTTCCCTTAAGGGTAATGGTTGCTCTCTGGGCCTAGTCTTCTTACCTCAGAACTACAGCCTGCACTTAGGCTCAGAGCAAGACCAGGTTTACAGTAGCTAACTTCCTTAAGCAAGCAGAATACAGAAAGTCAAAGTAATGTTATTTCTAATGTGATTTCTAAGCAAAGACACGCCATTTTAGCATCGACATAGTAAATTTTAAATCTAGGACTCTACTATGACACCCAACAGTGACAAGAATGAACATGAAAAAAAACACTATGAAAATGATAGTTGGATATAATCATTCTGGACAAGAATTGGGTGCTTGAAAGGAGATAAAGTTATATGAATGATATTCCTTTGGTAATAATATTGCAAATCACAGTCTCTAAAAGGAAAAGAAAGTCAAGATAGACAGAGAGAGAGAGAGAAGAGAGAGAAATGTCTACTACAGTCAACAGTGCTACAGAGGCAGACAGGGGATGGCAGTGGAGTGAGAGAGCAACTGGAGACATTGGTAGCAGCAAATTCGTGCTGGTGAAGGGAATTGTCCATTGTATGACTAAAATTCAATCATGAACATCCTTGAAACTATAAAAACAGGAGCCGGCAAGGTGGCGCTAGAGGTAAGGTGTCTGCCTTGCAAGCACTAACCAAGGAAGGACCACGGTTCTATCCCCTGGAGTCCCATATGGTCCCCCCAAGCCAGGGGCAATTTCTGAGCGCTTAGCCAGGAGTAACCCCTGAGCATCAAATGGGTGTGGCCCAAAAAACAAAACAAAACAAACAAACAAAAAAACAAAATAAAAAGAAACTATAAAAACAAAACTGTCTTAAGAGTGGATATGCAGGGTATCCTGATAAATAAATCAGACAAAAACAACTCAAACAAGTACCAAATTCTTTTACTCATATGTGTAAGATCAAAAAATGTTTTAAAAAAATGAACAGATTGAATAAAACAATATACATACATACATATATATATGTATATACATATATATATGTATATACATATATATGTATATACATATATATATGTATATACATATATATATATATATATATATATATATATATATATGGCTGAGGCTGTTGCAGCAATAGACTATTTGCCTTACATATGTCAGGACCTGGGTTTGATCCTGGGACCACAAAACAAACATAGCAAACAAACAAAAAATAACTTTCTTAGATTGTAATCAACATTATAATTATCAGAAGAGAAAGCAAAGAAGGGTTGATAAATTTGATAAAAAAAATTGCATGGGGGTCTGAGAGATAGCATAGGGGTAGGGCATTTGCCCTGCATATGGCCAATTCAGTACAGGCATGGGTTTAATCCCGGTGTTCCATATGGTGCCCCAAGCCAGGAACGATTTCTGAGTGCAGAGCCAGGAGTAACCCCTGAGCGTCACCGGGTGTGGCCCCAGAATGAAAAACAAACAAACAGAAATTGTATGGAGTAGGAGTCTAGAAACTAGATTTTTTGTTGTTTTGTTTTGTGTTGTTTTGTTTTTGTTATGGGATGCTGGGGTTCAAACCACTGTTCGTCCAGGAATGGCTGCATGCAAGGCAAACACCCTTCCACTGTGCTAACATCTCTAGCCGTTAGAAACTAGATTTTAGTTTACAATGAATTGTGAATTATTGTACTGTATGCCTGAGACCTGCTCACTGTTATAAATCAATGTTGCTTCAATTGCTTAAAATGTAAATTTGATCTCAGTAGGTCAATAGATTTATAATCTCAAAAGTATCTGATATTTAAAACTTTGATTTTATATATAGTTGTTTATGATGTGGACAAAAATTAGTATGTGTCATACTTTGGGGCAACAACTGGTGGTCATGCAGAGGTTAGTTCTGCTACTTCAATCAGGGCTCACTCCTGGAAGGTTCAGGGTATGATAGGAATTGTGGGACTCAAACCCAGGTTGGCCATTTGCAAAGCAAATGTTTTACTTGCTGTACTATATCTCAGACCCTGTGCTATTGCTTTTTTTTTTATCATTTATGAAGTACTAACCTTGTCCTGAAAGGTATGATATTCTAAATGTTATAACAAGTTCTAGCCAATGAAAATAATGATAATTTGCTCTTGGAAATGTATTCTTTCACATAGTTCATCTCCATACTGCTTCCTGTGCTACCTTCATTCCCAAAATGTGGAAGTTCATTAGTAAGAAAAAAAACCTTATTTTTTTTGCATTATTGTCTTTTTTTTTTTGCATTTATTGGTTATTATATTTCTTTTGAACACAGTCTTGGCTGTCCCAATTATGTTTCCCCTTCTAAAACTTCTTATATCTATATCATCGATGCTCTGGCAGTATGTCTCTATATTACAGCTTTTGTCATTTATATTACTTTTAATGTCTACAGTTGCCCTTACCCCCTAGAGTTTTCTCTCATTTAACTTTGACACATATCTTCATTATCTCCCTGAGAGGAACTCCAGGGGCCTAGAAAAAAACTGCTGGAAATGGTTCCTACAGTTTCCCAGAGGTAGTAACAATTTGGTGATGCAAATTTTACCAAGGAGACAGTTGTTTGATTTTGAATGAGCACAGCTGTGAGGCACTCTTGGTACTTACTGATGTGAATGGGATTGGGACTGGGCCAGACCAGAACTGGAGAAGTTAAATCAAATCAAGAGCCCCAAGTGGAAAAGACTAGCTTCCAAAGGTCCAGTACTCAACAATTAGTCACAATTTTGCCAGATGAAAACTGGAGTTTACAAAATGAATGGTAAATGGCAGTCCAATGGAAGTACATCCAAGAGGATAGAGCTATGGGAATATCTTGGAAGGAATAGGATTTCAGAATTGATGAAACCATAATGACATAACAAGATCAAATCTTTTGTTCCTTTCAAATGATCATACTTGGTTTATATTTAAGTAGCTATCTGCAAGAAACCAAACCCTCTATTTTATATAACTAAAACCCAACTACAAACATGCTTGTAATCATGGTGCTTAAATAAAGATATTTAAAAAAAAGAATCCTAATTTTGTTTTTTTTTGAATTTTTGGCCACACCTGGTGACGTCAGCTCAGGGATTACTCTTGCCTATGCACTCAGAAATCGTTCCTAAATTGGGGGATCATATGGGATGACAGGGGACCGAACTGTGGTCTGTCCGTCCTAGTCTAATGTGGGCAAGGCAGACACCTTACAATTTGCTCCACCGCTCCGGCCCCAAGAATTCTAATTTTTAAGCTTTCTGGTAACCAGTCTACATAAGCAGACTTACACTTTACTGTAAGTAAAGTTTCTTTCTTAATGTTGGAATTATTAGTTTATAGAATAAGTTTTATACATTTTAGCTTTTGTGAGAAGATACTAAACTGCATTTTATTTGATTTCTTTAATCATAACAAATTAATTAATTTTATAGTTTTCACCTTTAGATAGTGGGAGTTTTCACTAGAGTAGGTGAATTCAGTTCATAGGGCTAACTTACTCTTATATAAATGACTTTCAACAATAATAATTCTTGGATTATCATTAGCTAATTTGTATTGTTTTGTAATTATTTATATGACATAAAGTAACATGTATGTTTATGTGTGTATGAATATATAATATACAGTAACCATTTTCACACTTTAACTATTTTTTTAGTTGGTTAAAATAGATGTGTCCTTGATACTGCCTGCTTAAGTCTCTAAAGGTCAGTGCTTTTAGTTTAATATTACAATTTTCAATAAGCTTGTATAGTAAAAATAAGATTTTTTTTGCTTAACAGGCAAGAGAAGGTCAAAACATTCAATTATACATAGGAGGGGTAGGTATGCCTAGAGAAACTATCACCAGACTTTCATTGTCAATGGTGAACCTGAGCGCAAATTGTGGTCCTAGTCTTTAAGAAAGCAGACATACTTGGGGAAACATGTCAAGTTCATAAATATAAAAATATAAAAATAACTCGTATTATAATTTTTTGTCCACTCACAGTGACACTCAGAGGTTATTCCTGGCTATGCATTCAGAAATCACTCCTGTCTTGGGGGACCATATGGGACGTCCAGGGATCAAACCATGGTCCGTCCTAGGTTAGCCACATGCAAGGCAAAGGCCCTACTGCTGCACTGCCACTCCTGCCCCACTTATTATATATTTAAAAAATACCAGGCTTCTGAACACAGAGCCAGGAGTAACCCTGACAACTTCAGGGTGTGACCCCCCCCTCAAAAAAAAAAGAACATGTAATTGTACAGGTCTGGGAAATTTCACTAGCAACTCCTTGGCCATTGATTGACTTTGGAATATGAGATAAAAGCAGAGTTTTGTGGGTATATTCATCTCGTGTTTTTCTTGAGAACAAACATTAATAATTGGAAAACTCCTGAGATAAATAGCTCAACTGAGAAGACTGTTGTTTTGCTTGTACTTGAACTGAGATGGGAATTAGAAGATCAAAGCCAGAAGGATGACTAGAGTCAGCAGTGTAGCGGAAACACATAAACATCATACACAAAGTGAGTGGCAAGAGTAGAACTAAAGAATGATGCCAAGAATAAATACTGGCTGTCTAAAATGAAGATGCCAAGTACAGAGTGGAAATGTACCAAAATAAGTATCAGGAAATTTGAGGCTAAATCAGAAAGCTGGAGGGAACATGAAACACTGAAAGTTATGAGGAAGCTATCAAGTAGGATTTCCTTAGAGTCTATTGGGCAGCAGTCTTAAATCTGTTCTTTCTCCATTTGTGCCAGAGGCCTTCCTTGAAGCCTGGCACATATTGACTCCCATGTGGACTATCTTAAACATTGGTAGGTAACAGTTTTCCCTAGAAGCCTTGTTAAAAGCAGAAATGTCTGTGTTCAAAACATGATCTACTGGTTAGTGTTAGTAAATCTACTTGTTTAGAGCTCTTTGTTAGTATCAAGGGACAGTAGCAATTTTTTTAGTTTTGTGGGCCATATGGTCTCTATCACAATCACTCATCTCTGAGGTGCTAACATGAAAATATACACAATACATAAATAAATCTATGCGGCAGTGTCCCACTAATTCAAATTTTTTTTAATACAAAATAGGTGGTAAAACAGACTTGGAACCTTCTCACTTTTAGTTTAGGGCAAATTTATCCTTTCCACAAAATCATAGGGCCTAATGCACTATGTGAGAGAATGACCAAGTGGTGCTCTGAGGCCTGTAGGCCACCCTCAGTAAAACCTACTAACCAACTTGGTAGATTAATTATCTGCTCTAAAAATGCTTTGCTGCTCAGATCTGGGGACCACCAGGTTCACCCTGGGGATATTCTGGGCTCTCCAGGGCCACACACAGCAATGCGTGAGGGCTTATCGGGCTTTAGCAAATCATGCTTAGGAGATAATGTAATGTCAGGGGTAAAACCATGTTTACCATACAAGGCCTACACAGTTATACCTGTATGATGTCCTCATCTTGATAAGACAAATAAGCATTAACACAGGTCTTCAAATCAGAAAGTCAGATTTATTTAAAACTCATATGTAAGTTTGCCTATAATAATATCATTAATACTCAATATCTTTGTGTTTAAGAAGATTGAGGCATAAATGTACAAAACTGAGATGACAAATAACGTTTGTTTTGAAATATACCAGAAATATAGATCCTATCTTCAAGTTATTAATTTTCTTATATTTCATTAGAAATTACATTTTAGTAGGTGACTTTAAGTCATGGAATTAGTGTTTTCTGGTCTGTTTACACACTGAAGAAAAGAATAATTATTCTTTTTTTTTTTTTGGTTTTTGGGTCACACCCGGCGGTGCTCAGGGGTTATTCCTGGCTCCATGCTCAGAAATTGCTCCTGGCAGGCACGGGGGACCATATGGGACGCCGGGATTTGAACTGATGACCTTCTGCATGAAAGGCAAACGCCTTACCTCCATGCTATCTCTCCGGCCCCAAGAATAATTATTCTAATCTCGCAAATTAGTAATGTTCTTTTGATAGGCCAGAAAGATAGTATAGGAAATAGAACAGTTGCCTTGCATCAAACTCAGAGTTGAAACCAGATTTGATCCCTGGCATACTTGAGTTCCACCAGCAATTATCTCTGAGAGCAGTCAAGAGTTAAGTCTGAGCACTGCAGGCTTTAGCTCCAAAACAAACAAACAAACAAACAAAAAAATGGAAAGAAAGCAAAATTAAAAAGTAATCTCCATTTGCCAATTTAAACTGTCCTGGGAAGATAAGTGACATCAAGAGGAAAAAGGAATCAGAGACAAAATTATGAAGCCTATTCCAAGTTAGCATCAGGAAATAGTTAAGTGTGATTGTTTATAAAATTCATTCTGTTTGTGTATGCGTGTGTACAAGCACACACAAGTGTAAGTGTGCCTTTGTGTTGTATAAGACATGGTTATAGAGCCAGTGGTAGAATGTATTAATGAAATGGGTAGCATTGAAATGAGACATTTCCAAAGGCATTTTAGTCAAACCAGCTCCTCCATTAAGGAATCAATTTATCTCTCGCCTCCCAGTGGGGTGTAATCAGTTTCTTGATTAGCATCTGTAGTTGCAAAGATTCAAAGTTGCCTCTACATTACTTTCTCAACAATTCACTAACATTAGCTCAAAAAGCACTGGTTCCCTAGAGCTGTCTATGGGCAATGGACTTACAGGGATATGCCATAGTTAATGTTCTAAGTGACAAACCTATTTGCTTTTAGGAACTTGTTCCATGATATCCTCTTTGTGCTTCTATTTAGTTTTTGTTGTTATTTGCTTTTGTGCTTGTTGTTGTTTTTTTCCACATTGATCTTTGACCTCTACAAAACACCAGTCCTTTGTTGAATCTTTCTTTCCCAAAAAATCTGATTCCAGTTTATTTTTTCTTTTTCTTTTTCAAATGTTAGGAATTGAACCCAACACATCACAGATAAAAATTCTCTGCTAATAAACAATATCTCTGATCATACAGTTGATCTTTTATAGAAGTCTATTATATCTTAAAGTGGAGCTTGGCTTCTGGAAATTTGATAAATCTATGGAAGGCAACAACTATTCAAATTATTTGCATTATTTTCAGTAAAGATCCTTGTACATCATTGGAATTTTGTAATCTTTTCTAATACTAATTGAAAATTTTATTAGGAAAGACAAAGATAATAAAATGTTCATTATAGCCTCTTATGGAAAGATTTTTGGATCAGAATGATATAGTTAATTGAATGAGATTAAATCATTTTTGTATTTTTTCTGTCTTAAATTGTTAAATTAGTTATAGAAACTATGTTCCCATTATTGATCTCAGTTTCTTACTCTATAAAATTAAAATTTGATTGTTGTTTCAAACTTTTGGATAAGCTAGTTTTCACCAATGTATTAATGACAGTAGTTTAATTCTTAGGTTATTCAGGTAGAACAGCATTTTGAAAGTTCTTGTACCCCAGAGTTACTGCAGTTCTCTCATTTTAGACGCCATTGACAATGTGAGTTTTTTAGTTAATCTCACATAATGCTCTACAGGTTGCAGATGCACTTGAAACAAACAAAGAAATTAGAAACTTTTTGTTAAGACTATATCTTGCTGCTACTTCTCTGAAGTGCGAGAAGAGGAACAAACTAGGACTCAACATGCAGTTGATATGACAAGGTTTGGGAAAGTGGAGGTTTGATATGTACAGTAAAGAAGCTTATTCTGTTTTATTTTAGGCATCTAAATAGCAGAAGATATGTGTAATTTGTACATACTCTATACTCTTTTACTTTCTTCTCAATCCTATAGATCCTTGTCACACCGAACAGATTTGCTTGGTTGTTCTTAGAAGTATGGTACTTAGCTCTAATATTTGATGCAAGTTGAGAATTATCTACACCAGTCTGTCTTCAGCCTATTTCTCTCTTATATATTATCGACCCCATCAACACTGCAGCAATTTATTTCTTCTTCTGTTTTATAGCATAGTATCAGAAGCACCATAAATCCTTTATATCTGATAGATATTTTTGCTTATGTTACTGTGGGTTTTATTTTTCACTTAAATGAAAGGTATACATCTTAATGTGTTATTCAGACTCATTATAACTCACATCTTCATTCATCAGATAAAAGCTATGTTGCAGGAACCCTGCAGGCAGTGGAGACAGTGAACCTATACCATAAAGTCCAAAACTCAAGGAATTTGCATTCTGGCCCAGACAGGCAGACAATTCACAATTAAAACTCATTTGGATCTGTTCAAGAATGTGTGTACTGAGGAAGAGTAAAGTGGAAGATAGTAATAAAAAGTCTTTGAAAAGCATGTTGTGTTTTGAAGCAGAGACCAGGAAAAAAATCTGTTAAGGGCAGGAGATGCTTGATTAGATATAAAGGAAATAAATAGGAGCATCACAGGAAATTCGAACCCCTAGGGTTCCTAATGGATATGATTTGCTCTCATATCCTGTTCCTGACCATCTTTTGCTCTGTTTTTATTTAGCTCTTCTTACCTCCACTCCTGCCACTTAATATTTTAAGTCACTCAAGATTCTTACAACATTTTAAGATAATCTTTGGGAAAATTGCACCAACAGTAGATGTATTTGGGATTCTTGTTGATATGAGTTCTCCAGCTGATATGGGAGACTGTTCTATTCCTCTAGCTGTCAAAATCCTGAAGTATTAGATACACAGGAACTTAAAGCAACTTAGATTGAAATAGTTTGGCTCCTCTATTCAGTCTATTTTGGAGGTGTGTTAGTAGAGCCACGTGTTAATTTAAAGAACTTGGTTTCTGGGCTTTTCATTGCCTAGTCCTTGCCTAGTATGGCTGCCTATCGCTGCTCTTGTAAACAAGTAATTGCTTGCTTTCATTTTAAATTGGTAAGTCACTCTTTTTCAATTATGCCCACTTCTTGGTCAGTCAGTACCATAATAATAAGTGTATATAGAACAAACTGGTGAAAAATCTGTCACCCTCTGTTAAAGGAAGCAAATAAGCCCTGCTTTCTTGTTTATTCTCTCTCTCTCTCTCTCTCTCTCTCTCTCTCTCTCTCTCTCTCTCTCTCTCTCTCTCTCTCTCTTTCTCTCTCTCTCTCTCGTTTGTTGATTTTTGTTTTTTTTTTTGGGGGTCACATCCAGTGATGTTCAGGGGTTATTTCTGGCTATGCACTCAGAAATCGCTCCTGGCTGGGGATCATATGGAACGCCAGGGGATTGAACCACAGTCTGTCCTAGGTCAGCAGCTTGCAAGGCAAACACCCTATCGCTGCGCTACCACTCTGGCCCCTCTTGTTTATTCTCATACTCTACATGTATGTCCTTTTTGTCATAAAGGATGGAATTTTCTATTTGTTTGGAATTTTTGTACTTTGTATAGTTTCATTCAGATGTGAGTTACGGTGCTACTGGATGTGAATGCAAATCACATATCACACATACACATGTAACACTGAGTATCTTTAGAGAGAAACGCACATTATACATATTATACATAAATTAGCTAATAGAAGTATTAAGACTAGTGACTTGCAAGAAATTAATCTTATTTTATATTCGAAAAGCTTTAGCTCAGTATTTCCTAATTCATTTTTTTTCTGGTGGCATTAGATAACAGTATCACAAATAATGAGATTAATTGTAACTTCTACATCCTGTAAATTTACTTGGGGGTACCTTTATTTGATATCTAATTAAATTCTAATTAATGTGCATTATATTTGCTTTTTATAACTTCTTGGACTATGTTATGTATTAGTGCATTTGATCTATCATGTTGACCTATTCCCAATCATTGAACATTTACAAGGTGCCTCAATTCAGTGTTACTATCTTTATTGTAAATAAAATTAAAAAATAAACATTAAGAGGACCATTTGCAAGTAAAAACCGTGAGGCCAGAGAGGTTCAGAGATTTGCTCAAGGTCATAAAGCAAATAATGCTCAGGAACCTGTATTTGTTCCAAGGTTTACCAGGTTTATTTAAACCTTTGTAGTAGTTCTGGGTGTCAGTGAGATAAAGGGTGTGACACAAAGAAGACAAAAAGAAGGAGGGGAAGTCAAGGACAATTCATGCTTTGTGTTGGTTGGTAGCAAAACTATTTTTCTCCTTGAAAAAAAAAAGAGATGAAAGTTCTGATATTCAAATGCTCACTCACCAGGCACCCTTCAGAATTCCCATCCATCAGCTGGCAAATGGACACATTTTAACGAGCACAATCACAACCAAGCAAGTTCTGGCAACAAAATATGCCTCCACTAATGATATTCAATTGTTCTAAGAAGACAAAATGGTCTGAAGTGTAATGAGATGCCAAACACACAAATGCACAAAACAGGCTGCTCATATTTAAGTCCTTATGTTTCTTGAAGTGAAAACTCATTTTAAGAAGATTATGGTGCATATATTATAAAGTGGGATGATATTCCACATTCATGCCCCACTGGGGTCTTGACTGTATTAAAATATGAAAACAAAACCAACAACAACATTTTGTTCCCACACAAGTACTTTGCTAATAGGACATGTGACATGTCATTTGTTTGGGTTATTTTTATTGCAGGCTTTATGGATGCATTCAACTCTTGATACACAATGCAATCACAACATTTTTCCAGTAGGCTTCAGAGAATCAGAAGACCTTGGAAACAGGCTCAGAGATTTAGGTCATTAGAATAGAATTCAGGAATAAGAGAAAGATAAAAAGATAAATTTGGGTTGCTGTGTTGTGTGTCCTTTCTTCCTCTCCCCACAACTTTTTGGTTAGATAGAATAAAGGAAAAAGTTTCTTCCTTCAAACAGAACCACATAACTTGAATCATATTGTTCTGCCTCATAAATTGAGGGAGAAAAATGGATGGTATGAAAACCAAACAGGCATATTGAACATTGAGTAAAAATAAAAAAATGATCAGACTTAACCACCAAATCCAAAGCCAACGACAACAGAATCAATACCCAATCTACAACAAGCTAGACACAGATGGAACCATTTATTTTAGCAGCCTGGGGGGGCTAAGGAGGGGGATATGGGATGCATGCTGGGAACAGGGATGGAGGGAGGACAACACACACTGGTGGTAGGAATGCCCCTGATCCAATGTACTATGTACCTAAAATATTACTGTGAAAATTTATTAAAAGAGGGGGGGAGATAGTACAGCAGGTATGCTTTTTGCTCTATATGGGGCCAACGTAAGTTTAATCAACATAATGTATATATTTTGATTTCTGGTACATATGGCTTTCTTAGGTTCTTTCAGGAGTGAGTCCGGAGCACAGAAATGGGAGCACTGAGTGCTAGTGATGTGGCCCAAATACAATTTTATAAAATTTAAATTGTTTTGTTTTGTTTTTGGGCCACACCCACTGATGCTCAGGGGTTACTCCTGGTATACACGCAGAAATCGCTCCTGGTTTGGGGGACCATATAGGACATCGGGGATCAGGGACCGGACCAAAATTCGTCCGGTTTGGTTCCCTGCAAGGCAAACACCCTACCACTATGCTGTCTCTTGGGTCCCATAAAATTTAAATTTTTTAACCTAAAAAACACATTATGGTGCATGTATTTTGATTATAGGATGCTACTTTTATGTCCATAAATTAAAATACACATAAAAAAGAATAAAGCAACTTCTGAGTTAATGGCCAAAATTTTATTTCAGGCCAGATTTTATTTTCATATTTATCAGTAAAAATTAGCCATGATTTTAGATGTATTTTAAAAATTTCTTGTGAACAAATTTCTTTTTTTTTTTTTTTTGGTTTTTTTTTTTTAGGCCACACCCGGTAACGCTCAGGGGTTACTCCTAGCTATGCGCTCCTAAGCTATGGCTTGGGGGACCATATGGGACACCGGGGGATCCGTCCAAAGCTAGCGCAGGCAAGGCAGGCACCTTACCTCTAGCGCCACCGCCCGGCCCATAAATTTCTAAGAGATATATGCACAAACCATATGAGACCACAAAAAAAATAAAGGTTGAACTAGAGGGGGCACTTTTCTTTTTTTCTTTTTCTGGCTATGCGCTCAGAAGTCGCCCCTGGCTTGGGGGACCACATGGGACGCCAGGGGATCAAACCGCGGTCGGTCCTAGGCTAGTGCTGGCAAGGCAGACACCTTACCTCTAGTGCCACTGCGCCGGCCCCATCGGGGACACTTTTCAAGCAATCATTCTCCTCCTTCTCTGTTTTCTTAGCAGGAGCAAATGGGAATTAAGGAGATAACACAGAAGCTTCTAAGGAGCTATAGTAATTATTGATTCAAAGAAAATGCCTTAATATCCCAGATGGTCAGATTGATAAATGCAACACTATTAGAAAGGGGAAAAAGAAACTTCACTTCAAAGACTGAAAGAAAATGTAGGGGTGGGAAGCCAACCCAGAAATTAATGAACATAGGTAACATCACTTGCACTGGTAAAGGAAGAGGGTTAAGTGGTGTCGTTAGTAACATAACCGGAAAGAGAATTCATGATTAAAACCAAGATTTTGGCCACTTTCTTAGATGCACTAGAGGTAGGAGAACAGGAAAGAAATACTTCTTATTATCTCTGCATTTGATTCTGTTAATACCTTTAATGTTTAGACTTACACGGAAGCCTTCTTGCTGGATAACCAGGTACTTAGCCCTGATATAACTGAGCAGAGTTGAAAAAGGCAGGTGTGGCACATGAAGCAGTAAGTAAGCAACTGGCCCAGTTCAATTATTGGGCTGTTTGGGATTTATCTATACAATGATGCTCATATTTTTACTCCTCAAACCACAGCAGTAGTAATGTCATGCTTCTATTTGATAAAACACAATTCTCCTAGGTACATGTTTATATTATCTTCCAAAAATAGAACAACTGAGGTTTTAAATAAACCCTTTCCTCTGTTCTTAAGTACTATTCGTTCATCTAATTTCAATTAAAAAGCCCATCCTAGCTTGCTTTTCAGGCCTGTGGTCTTCCTTGAACATGTGTCTTATCTACTTGTCTCTATATAATTTTGCTTGCCTTTTTCACTTTGGAGAAGCCCCTGTTCTCCCATGAACATGTACTTTAACTCCTTCTCTCCCTTCACATCTTTCTAAGTAGCTTCAATTAAAAATTTTTTCCAATGAAAATAAACAAACCAAAAATTAAAACACCCATTGTGTGTATGGGTAAATTGAAATTAGGAAAGAAAAAAATTAAGTTAGACTCCTGCTCTTGTTTTCGTATTCTATGAATAACCACTGTTAGTTCAGTTTTTCTTTCTTCTATTACCTATTCAAGGTTGCCTTTATTCTCTGTAAGTATCTCATTTGATTAAAATACTTAGCCTTGTATTATTTAAGTATTCATTTCTTCTCTGAGTTTTAAGGATTACAGGTACATTGAGTTTTTATGTCTTTCTTGACATATTCCTCTTTGTTAGAATGTTTTGGAAGGAATTTCTAGGAAGTCCTTTTTAGTTGAGGTGTAGTCTTCCCTGGCTTAGCCTATGTATGACATTGATCCTGTTTTCTTTTCATAATCATAATTAGTGAATAGGTAAAATGCTTTTTGCTTTCTGTGTTAGAGGCATGAGAAGATAAAAATGGTCAGATGGCAAATTCTATTTACACTTTAAAGAGATCTTTGTTCTAGTCTTTGATAAAATCCCTTTTGTGAGAACTAAAAACCTCAAAACATTGTAGTTCAATTATACATCAATTGGTAGATGGAATAATGGAAGTGGAACAGTCCTATTTAATTTTAGAACTCATTCATTTGTGGCAATGGAAGATATTCTACCATATTTGGTCATTAGTTCAAAGCTTATATTTGAAGGTGAATTTGCATATGGTCATTAATCCTTTGATGTTGGTCATGTGCATCTGGGGAAAGGAAGTGTCATAGAATTATCCTACTGCACTTTGCATTCAAAATCGTTGTTTAATTTGTTTAATTTTATGGTATAATATGACCATGATCATGAATAATGTTACTTTATTAATCATGGATTGTGGTACTGAAATAAATATTTAGAGTTAATATAGAAAGTCTTATGAAACATTTCTGTCTACTGAGAGAATATCACAGTTCTAAATATTGTTTAAAGGGATTTAATATAGTACAACTGGCATCAGGTAACTGGTATGGTTCTCTTGAGAAATGAACCCCTTTGGGACTATAAGATATTTATAGTGATAGAAGCAGTGTTTTAAGTGAGGTTAAAGCTCATGTTGTTGACCTGTATATAATATCTCTGTTGCATAGCTATTTGAATGTGAGACCATTTAATAAGCCCCAGGATGGCTGAGTAGAGGCTAACTAACATCCACAGGAAATATTGTCTCATCTATCTTATATATAAGACCTCTCTCTGTTACAAATGCCCTTCTTCATATTCAATCACACATGCCAAATAAATTCTATCTTGCTAAGCCCATTTGGCGAGTCATTTCATGCCTTTGCTTCTTTATGTTCTTAAATATTTGGGCCTTTGACTTATCTGCTCTATAAGTTACATTTGTTTCAAAGGGTGGAAATTTAACTATACATATGTGCACTTTTGATTTTAATTCTTTGTAATAATAATGTTGTATGCCTCATAAGTTCTTGCCCTACCTGCTTTTTCTGCTATCTACACTTGGCAATCTCAGTCTTAGTTTGGTTGTTTTAGTCCAAAGATTTATTTTCATTCATCCTTTGTCCATTTCTTTTATTATTTCTTTATATAACATATATAAATCATCCACTATGCATTACCCCCTCTGACTTACTTTGATTACCACAATTCCCTCTACTTTTATTAAATTAATTGCAAAGATAGGGTTTCATTTCATCTTATAGCTGAGTAGTATTCCATTATGAATATACCACATTTTTTTATTCATCCATCTATTGGGCATTTATATTTTTTCCAGATGGAGACTGCAATAAACATAGGGGTGGATACAAATTTGTGGATTCCTAGTTTTGTATTCTTGTGGCAGATGTCCAAGTTATGTAATTGCTGTGTCCTACGACAACTTTATTTTTTAATTTTTTGAGACATTTTTATAGAAGCTGAATCAAATAACAGTTTCTCCAATTCTTTTTCACTGCATATCCACGAGTACTGTTTGTTTCAAGACTTTTGACAGAGGTCATTCTCACTGATATGAGGCTATAACTCACATTTTGAGTAGAATCTTCCTGAAAAACAGCTGTTCAAACATTTTTACATATGTCTGTTGACCATCTTTATATATTATATGAGAAGTGTGTAGTTCTGCTTTATATTTGTACTTTGTCAGAAGTATATAATGTAATATTTCTCCCAAACAGTATCAAATTACTTTAATGTGGCCCAGCCTCCATTTTTTGGCTTTTGGTGTTTGGGCCACATCCAGCTGCGCTCAGCAGTTACTCCTGTCTCTGAGCTCAGACATCACTCCTGGCAGGCTTAGGGGACCATATGTGATGCCGGGGATTGAATCCTGGTCTGACCCCGTTCTTCAGTGTGCAAGACAAACGCCCTACTGCTGTGCCTACTGCTGTGCTCGGGTGTTGTATTAAATATCAATTATAAAGTCCAGGATGGTGCATGGATGGAGGAGCCTTTCTCGTCCTGGCCCTGTGCCTGCTAGTATCAGGGTAATGGTAAGGAAATGACCCACAGCAGTAGGATGAAGTTCAGGAGCTTTATTAAGGCCCTAACCACCATGTGCATATCTCACATGGCTTCTAAGCGAAACAGCCTCTCTGCACCCAACCTGTCTCTCATCTCCCTGCTGCTTCTTCCTGCTGAGTCTTCTCCCACCCCTCCCCGGGCCACTTTACTTAGCAACCACAGACCCCTCCCAGCAGTAGGCTGGTCTGACCATCAGGTAAGATTTGCATTTGGCCCTGGGGAGGGGTAACACTTGGGTCCTAATGTAACCATTTTTATGTTTAAAAATTGCAGATGTTTTCTGTTTGCTGTTATAATATTTGCTTATTATTATTATAACACTTGCTAATGGAGCTAAATCATTAAAGTCATCTCTGCAGTCTCAAGACATCGAAAATTATCACTGTCTGCCTCCATTTATTTTTATTAATTTTATTCTATTCTTTAGCCTTGTTTGTTTGTTTGTTTGTTTTTGGCCACACCCGGTGACGGTCAGGGGTTGCTCCTGGCTATGCACTCAGAAGTTGCTCCTGGCTTGGGGGACCATATGGGACTCTGTGGGATGGAACCACAGTCAGTCCTAGGCTATCTCGCACAAGGCAGACACCTTACTGCTTGCGCCACCTCTCCGGCCCCTACTCTTGAGCTTTTTAATCCATTCCAATTTAACCTTTTGTATAATGTGAAATAGGGACACAAATTAATTTTTTGAATACATTTTTTTTGTTTTTGTTTGCTTTTCTGGGACCAGAGAGCAAACACAGGTCATATCATAGGCATCATTGAACCATACCCCTGGTTTACACATCATTTTTTTTTTGTTGTCTGGGATATGCTTTTGGAGATTTTCTTTCTGTTTTATTTTTAATATCTTTATTAAGCACCTTGATTATGGACACAATTTTAGTTGGGTTTCAGTCTATAAAGAACACCCCCATTAATCAATGCAACATTCCCTTCACCAATGTTCCCCCCTCATCTCCCTCCTTCCTCCCCTGCCAGTATTCAAGATGAGATTTCTACTTCCCTCACTCATTGACATAGTTATGATAGTTGTCAGTGTAGCTGTTTCTCTAACTGGACTCACTAATCTTTGTGAGCTTCATATCGTGAGCTGGTACTTCCAACCCTCCTCTCTTTTGTTTCTGGGCATTAATACAATAATGTCTTTTATTATTTTTAAATAATAGATAAGTGAGACTATTTTGTGTCTATTTCTCTTTCTCTGACATTTCACTCAGTGTAATTGATTCCATGTACTTCCATGTATAGAAAAATTCCATGACATCATCTCTCCTGATGGCTGCATAATATTCCATTGTGTATATGCACCACAGTTTCTTTAGCCATTCATCTGTTAAAGGGCATCTTAGTTGTTTACAGATTCTGACTATTTAAAATAGTGCTGCAATGAACATAGGTGTGATGATGGAATTTTTGTATTGTATTTTTGTGTTCCTAGGTATATCCCTAGGAGTGGTATAGCTGGATCATATGGGAGTTCAATTTCCAGTTTTTTGAGGAATCTCCACATTGTTTTCCTTAAAGGCTGGACTATACGGCATTCCCATCAGCAGTAGATAAGAGTTCCTTTCTCTCCACATCCCCACCAGCACAGACTGTTCTTGTTCTTTGTGATGTGTGCCAGTCTCTGTGGCATGAGATGGTACTTCGTTGTTGTTTTGATTTGCTTCATTTATTTGTGTGCCTTTTGCCCATTTGTATTTCTTCTTTGAGAAAGTGTTTGTTTATTTCTTCTCCCCATTTTTTATGGGGTTGAATTTTTTGTTGTTAAGTTCTATCTTCAATATTAGCCCCGTTTCTTATGGGTATTGGGTGAATAGTTTCTTCCATTCTGTGGGTGTGTTTTGTATCCTAGGCACTATTTCCTTTGGGGTGCAGACTTCTCAGCTTAATATAGTCCCATCTGTTTTTCACTGCTTCCACTTGTTTGGAGAGTATTGTCGTCTTACCTACATGTTGTTCTATATACCTTATAATTTTGGGTCAAAAGACCTTTTGATATCAAGGTCTTTAATTCATTTGAATTTGACCTTTGTGCATGGTGTTAGATGGAGTTTTGAGTTTGCTTTTTTGAAAGTGGCTGAGATCAAGTGTAGTATCTGTTCTTATTAGTTTAATATACATCATATTTTATGATACTTGTAAATAAATTTTATTTCTTTATTTCTTTAACTTCTTTAACCATATTGTTATTTAGGCAGAGGAAGTAACTATACATAATTATCAAATTAGAACCAAAGGAAAAGTTTTATTTTACAGCTATTTTTCAGGGACACTCCATATTAAGGTTTAAATATTAGAAATCACTTATCACTGTTAAAAACTATTTTTTGAAATACTTAAAAATGGCTGGATTATTTCTTTTGTAAACTGGTATCATGAATTTTTTTTACAAAGCTAAAGTAATTGATTAAACTACCAGTGATAGGTACTTTCTGTGGATTTGTCAGAAGATTCTGATTTCCACTTGCATATACAATACATTTGCATTTTCAAGGTCTCTTCTTATATTTAGCACTTTTACTTGTTAATGGAGTGCTATGACTATCTTTAAACTTGTGATTTACTGTTTAAAATAATACTCAACTCACAATGCGATTTGATTTTTGTCCATTTTTTCCCTCATGAGAAGATATTAAATCACTTTTAGAGTTCAATATAAATCTGAGGACTTCTTTTTACCTAGAAATGAATACTATTTTCAGAAAGATATTATTTTGGTCCAGAGATATAGTCCAGTGGGTAGAGTTCTTGCTTTGTACTTAGCTGACCCAGGTTTTATCCAGAGCATCACATATGGGCCCAAAGAACCATTAGGAATGATCCCTGAGTGCTGACCCAGCAGTAAACCCTTGACTACTGCTGAGAGTGGTGTTAAAAAAAAAAGAAATAGAAAAAAAAAAAAAGAAAAAGAAAAACCTTTACTTTTATATAGCGATTTTGAGTTTTGTTGAAAAGTCTAGTTGCTAATAACTAAGCAATAAAGAAGCTTCTACTATGACCTACTTGGATCAAATTCAAAATTTACTCATAATTTTAGATCTTTCAAATAGTGAGTTGGAACAGCACCCTCATATGTTTTATAGATTACTTCTGAAATCCAAAAACCTGAACATAAATTTTTCTAATTGATAGAATTTCATATCTTATTAATAGGTTGTTTGAAGAAAAATTATGCTGAACTCCTAGAAAGGCCACCAACTTACCAGATTCATCATTGTTTGTACAGTTTGTAAAATTTTCTTATCTTTGTCACATTTGAATATTATTATTGTACCAATTAATCTAATTTATATGTATCAAGTTAAATGAGCAAAATAGCACTATGGTGGAGCAGCATGATATAAGTCCCTATATGTCAATCTTTGAGAGAGCAAGGAAGTTCTCAGAAAATTTCAAGCATTTCAGTTAAAGAGCATTGTTGATATCAGATAAAAACATTCTTATTTAAGTGATCATTATAAATTGGCATATATAAAGAAAAATATTTAGGACCAGTTCTTCTACTATTGTTCTATATTACATATATATATGTATATATATATAGGAATCTTGATAAATAACTGAATTTGTTCCTCTACAAAATAATTGAGAATTGAGATAGCTCTTCTGAGATGTTTATGTGACTTATAAATGTTTCTTCATTTTCTTATAATATACCAAGGACAAAAGAGAATATTAACAACCTGATATAGTACATCAAAGTTTATAGAGCAATGGAAAATTTTATATTAAAAGTCTTTTCAACTTTGTATCTTTCTTCCCCAAACCCTGATTTTTAGGGCATTGTCAAACTTAAATAAATTTGTGCTCATAATATTTTGTTGCATAAGGCCATTGATGAAATGTGAAGGATTTTTTATTTTTTGTGAGACTTCATGTATTGGTATAATTTGGTTAAAGTAGTGATATTTTAGGTCATAGCCTGTCCAATAGGAATGAGAACTATCTTTTTAAAAGAGCTCAATAAGATTAGAATTACACTTGTTAGGTAGTTCTTCTGTATGATACTAGTCTATATTATTCATTTGCAAAATCAGACTTAAGAGCAAAATCTGAAAGTTTAGTTAAGAGATGACCAGGAAGGATAGAAAAATCTAGACATCATCAAGAACATAAATATAAATGATAAATAAAAATATATATACGCACATATATATATTCACGTTTTGGGGCCACACCCAGCTGTTCTCAGGGTTTACTCTTGGCTTTGTATTCAGGTATTATTTCTAGATTATGTGAGAAACCATACACAGTGACTGATTCACTTCAGGCCTGCTAAATGCAAGACAAGCAAACAACTTGCCCACTCATAATTCTATTTCTTCAAAATGAAATACACTTCATTGCAGAAAGACTAGAGCTTATTTATGTTTATGAATTATATCATTTCTACCCCATTTCTATTGTGTTTTAGTATTTTCTGCCATCTAACTATAATTAGCTAGAATTTTCTAATATTCCCTTTAAGGCGAGTATTCAAAATAATACTTTGTTCTTATTTTTTGAATATCTCATATATATTTTTCACTTGTACTTTTTGTTTTGCTTTGTTTTGGAAAACACGTGGCAGTGCTCAGGGTTTATAAATGTCTCTGTTTCTAATTTCTGGCAGGGTTTGGTGAATCATATGGAGTGACAATGATTTGCAGAGGCTCTATAATGTTTGCAAATGCAAACACCTTAACTACTATACTATTACTTTAGCCATTTCACTTCTGCTTTTGTAAATTTTCATTTTTAATTTCATGTTGCCAGGTGTTTTCTTTGGCCCTTCAAGGATATCATTATATGATTAACTGTCTTCTATACCTTATTATATAAAGCAATTATTCATTTCTTGTTTAAAAATATTGTCATTCTTGATTTTATAAGTATTATTTTTGATCTTTGGTTATCAGAGGTTTGTAATTTTCATACACACTTTTATGAATACTTTTGTACCAGTGGTTTTTAATGTTTTTTATAATTTTAGTAAATTAATGGCTAAATCTTTGATATTTTTAACTTTATTTTCTTCTATTTATTTGTACTGGATATATCACACAAATATAAAATTTTCACAGGACAAATTTTTCTCTTTAGCTCTTTAATATTTTTAATAGTTTTTCCTTATTTGTATTTTTTATTCTTTCACTTCATTAATCTTATGATTTGTGATATAATTTTATTATGTTTATCTGTTAAGTTCTTAATGTTAGATATTATAATTTTGAATTCTAGAATAAATTTGATATTTTATTTTATTTATTTATTTTTCTGATTATATTAATCACAATTATCTGAATATACAATTCTTACTAATTGGATACTTGGAATATTTGTGGACCTGTTACTGTTGCCTGCTTTTTCTCTTGATTTAGTTTCTCAAAATGGATGTTTAAATTTGATTGCATTACAATATTTTAATTTAAATATTATAGAGCCTCTTTATAATAATATCTTATCTAAAATAGATTAATCTTTTTCTTTGGAATCCAGTAATAGTAAGAGCTATTATAAATTAAGTTGATTCAGAGCTCTATTAAGGTATTTTATTTCTTTATCTATCTATCATTTTTGCACATCTGTCTGTGTGTCTCTAGGATTTGCCACATGATATCCTGGGATGGTTCGCAGGTATCTTTTTCCTCAAAAGTTTATAAACTTCAGTTTTCCTCCATAGAGCTATGAGACTACCAAGTATTCAGTTGAACATTTTAGCAACTTTGAACATATTTATTTGCAAGTATATAAGGTCATACATATTTATTTTGCTTTCCTCAAAGTACTTAGCCTTTTGTCCCAACTACCTTGATTGGTCCTCAGTATAATTTTGCATTTTCAATTATATGAGGCACTTGTGCTTTCTCTATCACTTATACACATACTTTGATTAATTTTTCAGCATTTCATCCTTCATCACTGATATTTGGCAACTTTTATAAACCATTACTTATGATCCCACACAATATGTTTGAACAGATACTTTGCGCTAGCATTTTATCTAGGTTTTTTTTTTTTTTTTTTGTATTGGTTATTGGTTGTTTTCTTCTAGGAAGAAAAAGTGTTGTCTGCCACGCTAAGAGTCATAGCTGATGTAAATTGGTGTGAGACGTTTTGGGAATGATGTTTAGGGAAAGAAGTGTTAGTTATAGGCATGTTGTTTTTTAGGTATCTCTTTGGAAAGAAAACAGACAAAGGAACAGATGGAATGTATTCATATATTTCTATCTTACACTATATTGAGAAAAGCATATCTTTGTCCTCAATTTGGATCTCTACCTTAGAATCATGAAAAAAGTATGTGTAGACAAAGTCATCTGCATATATTAATTGTTCTTTGAAACTTCATGGAGTTTTCTGATATCCTGGCACAATTAAATTTTAGTAAAGATTTCAGTTTGTGTCATAATTGAGACAATATATGAGTTCTCTGATAATTGTTTCCAAAATTCTACTAAAAACCATTAGTTCAACTTATGTTGCTATAAGTTTTCAAGTAGTTTTTATTTCTCTATTCTTCCTATTTACAACATGGGAAAATAATTTCATTTCAACACATACCCATGCTGTATCACTCTGTTTTAAATTTTTTTAAACAAATCTTTCACAGTAATATTTTAGGTACATAGTGACTTTGAATCAGGGGAATTCCCACCACTAAAGTTGTCCTCCCTCCACCCCTATTCCCTGTATGTATCCCATATCCCCTTCCTTACCCCTCAGAGGTCCCCTTTGTGTCTAGTTTGTTGTAGATTGGGTATCGATTCTGTTGTCATTGGCTTTGGATTTGGTGTTTGAGTCTGATAATTTTTTATTACTACTTAATGATCATACAACTGTTTGGTCTTGGTACCCTCTATTATTTGCCCCTCAATTTGTGAGACGGAACAAGATGGTTCAAGTTTGAAGGAAAGAAAAAAAAATAAAAATGGGGCAAAAATCAAACAAGTAAAAGATGGACGGAGCCCTTCTAGAAGCTATATATATCAATTTGAGAGAAGAAAGAGAAAAAGGAAGAGAAACATAACAACAATACAAAAAGAAAAATGAAACAAAAAATCCAAAAAGCACCACAGCAATAAAGACAACCACCACACAATAACCATGGTCCTGAAATAAAAACAAAACAAAGCACAAAAAATGAAAAAAAAATTTCTACATGTCCCTTTAATAACTTTTCTTTATATAAATATCTGTCTTCTAATAGTTAAGATAAATGCACAAAATGTTTCAGTTCCTCTAAATTTTTCTACTACAACATTATAGTTAATTATTAAATTTTTATTTCTAGATTTCTACTGACTTTAATTTTTCTCCATCCTTCTATCCATCCACTCACCCACCCACCCTCCCTCTTACCTCTGTCCCTCCCTCTCTCCCTCTCTACCAGCCTCTTTTCATCCACTCTATCTATCTATCTATCTATCTATCTATCTATCTATCTATCTATCTATCTATCTATCTATCTATCAATCTATCTAATCTCATCTTTCTATATAATCTAATCTATCTTTCTAGCTATCATCTATCTATCTATCATCTATCTATCTATCTATCTATCTATCTATCTATCTATCTATCTATCTATCTATCTATCTATCTATCTATCTATCTATCTATCTATCTATCTATCATCTATCTATCATCTATCTATATATCTCTCTCTATCTATCTATTTGGAGTCTTTCTTTCTTTTTTGTTTTTTTTTGGGGGGGGCCACACCCGGCAGTGCTCAGGGGTCACTTCTGGCTGTCTGCTCAGAAATAATTCCTGGCAAGCACGGGGGACCATATGGGACACCAGGATTCGAACCAATCACCTTTGGTCCTGGATCGGCTGCTTGAAAGGCAAATGCCGCTGTGCTATCTCTCCGGGCCCGGGAGCCTCTCTAATAGTACTTAAGACTCTCCGAGAGTCTTTCTAATAGTACTTAATGATCTGGGGTCCTCATACATTGTACTTGATCAGATTTGATCAGTACTCTGGTTATGCAGTTCCATGTTGTTTAAGCCTGGTGGTACTGGGAGTTACTAGGGATGCCCTAGTTTGTTTCTTGAAAAGCCAAGTGTTTTCAGGATTAAAGTAGGATTCCTGTATATGTAAGTTATATACTCTGCCCCTTTATGTTTAGCTAGGCTCTCCCTAATTATTTTTAAAAAGCTATGGTCCACAATATATATATACCAGTTTTCTTACATGTGATATTTTGTATATATTATAGGAAGATGTAAATACTATATGTAGTGTATGTGCTTTATGTCCTGCATCTGGATAATTTTATGTATGTGTCTGTTAGGTGTTTTAGTGTGTGTGTGTGTATAGGCTCAATATTATTGTAGGAAATAGTCTTTTCTATTAGTTAAATTCTTCATCCCAAACTATTTTCCATATAGCCATTTTTGTAGCCAAAAATTTAAACTTCATATGTCTAGTAATATTTTTATAGTTTTATATCTGAGTGGTAGCTAAGGGCTATAATTTTTTTAACTTAAAGATAGCTCTTTCTTACAGTTTCCATCTTTTATGACAAGAAAAGCTTATCATACCCAATCTAAATATTTTCTGAAGTAACACTGTTTTACAAAACTGTATGTGTTTTAGAGTCACAACCAATATCTACTCAAATTTATTATACCACCATATCCTCTACAAAATTACCAATATTTCTTCACCATATTTTTGTATCTCCTTTCCTGTTGATTCACATGTATCCTTGGTAACATTAGGTCTGTGTTCAGATTGGCAGGGCCAAAAATTTGTTTTCATTTGACATTGTCTGTTGCATTGTTTTCTTCTCTATACCAAACATATGAATGATATTATCTGTCATGTGACTTTATCTTTCTGACATATTACACATATGTTCAGCAGAACACCCTCCAGCTCCAGATAATGGATAAATTGTAAAACAAAAAATGCCAAATATAAATAATGCAATTTCATCAAACAGAAGAAATTATGACTATCTTGGAAAGAACAAAATTCATGAAGACACAAAAGAAAAAAATTAAAAGATTAGTGTCATAAATTAATTATCAACATACTTGTCAGTCTATCTGTAAAAATTCTGCTTTTTGAAATACAACTTTAAAAGTATAAAGTAGTAAACTGCAGACTGGAAGACTCATAATTCTTATATTAAAAAGATAATTGTATCCTGACTATATAAAGAATTTAATCCAAGAAGATAAATAACCCAATTTAAAAAAGTGCAGGGTATTTAAAAAGACACTTTGAAAAAGGATGATATGAATGGCCAGTAAGCAAATGAAATGATGCTCAACATTCATAGGCATCAAGGAAATGAAAATTTATATTATAAGAGATAGCACAGCGAGCCTATTTAAATGGATAATATTTTTTAAAGAGTATGAAAATACTAGATTTATTGCATACAAGGAACCCTCATATATTGTTGACAAATATTAAATTATATAAATATTCTAGAAAATAGTTTAACTATTCTTATAGAGCTATATGACTAAGTTAATTTTGGTATTTTTTCAAGAAAGATGAAAATAAAAATGAACCAAATATTTGTATTTTAGTGTTTGAAGCATAGAGCTCTTCACTCCTAGAGCTCATTCAAAGGTAAATTGGATAAAACATTTAGTGTATTAATTCAATTGCTTTCTAATCTGCAATGAAATAGCTGACTCAGACAAAATTGCATGTATATAAATTTCAAAGAAGCACCAAGTTAAAAAACTATATGGTCCTATTTAAACCTATAAATCAAAACAGTTCAAAGATTGCCCAAGGCTAGAAGTAAAGGATGAGGATTAGCTAGCAAGGGTCAACATAAATTTCAGAGTTTAGAAATACTCTGTAGCCTAGTTATCATGCTGGTTACTTGAATATGTATATACAAATATAAAACTCAGTTATACACACATATATTGTGAATTTCATGCTACAGGACTTTATTTCAGAATAATTATTTTAAATGATATTTGATATATAAATATTATTTTTATATTTTTAAAGATAAGAACATAAAGATATATAAAACATTATCTGTTGTTTATATAAGAGAATAAACTAAGTGAAATATATAATATCAGCAATGCATTGTTTCTATGTATTTGGCATATATTTAGTACAATCATTAAAAAGTATGAAGTAGATATGAGTTGACATGCATATGTACTTAAACACTTTTATGTCGCTGCTTAATTTCAGTTTCAAAATAACAGTAGCATGAATTTCTGAGTAAGTTTGGGACAGAAAAGAGAATTACAAGTAACTTGATTATGGGAGAAATAACATTACTGTATGGTCTATAAGTGAATGGAGAGACTATCTGGATAAAGTATATATATTATATATAAATACATTTACTTTTTGAGGGAAGGAAGGACAATTGCATTTATCATATTGTAAAAAGATCTACTTATCTGATTGACAAAAATCAGAGTTTAAGTTATATATATTTATTTTAATATATTTTTATTTAAACACCGTGGTTACAAGATTGTCCATAATACAGTTTCTCTTTCACATATAAAGTTGTTCATGATTGAGTTAGAGTCATACAATGTATAACAAACTTCCCCAGTGCACATTTTCTAACACCAAAATCAACAGTTTCCCTTAAACCCTCCCTTGATATTCTCTCCCCTAACACCCACCCTTTCCCACCTGCTACTTGGGTAGGCATGTTACTTCACACCACAGATAATTCTTTTATTCTCAACTCTTTAGTACTTTCTACCTCAAACTTGCTGCAAAAGAAGATATCTACAAGTTCCCACATGTATTCCTATATTTCTAGAGGGATTTCTTTTCTTTTCTTTTCTTTTAATGATTTTTTATTTTGACCAAAGTGGATTACATATCTTTTACAGTAATATTTTAGGTACATATTAACATTGAATTAGGGGAATCCTCGTCACCAAAGTTGTCCTCCCTCCAACCCCGTCCCCAGCTTGCATCCCATATCCCCCTTCCTGACCTAGTATAAGTGGTCCATACCAATATATATTTGCTTGTCTATTTGTTTTTGGGCCATGCCTAGTGGTGCTCGGGGGTTACTACTGGCTCTGCACTCAGAAATCACTCCAGGAATTCTCAGGGGACCAGACCCAGGGATAAGCTATATCAGCTAGGTGCAAGGCAAATGTCCAACTATCACTATGTATCACTATGTACTATCACTTCAGTCCAAAACTATAATTTTCATGGAGATTGAAATATTCTATTAATAACTATAGAGACATACTCAGCAATAGGACCCTTATAAGAAATTAAAAAAAAAAACCCTAAAGTTAGTATTAGTTAAAAATGCCATTGTAGGGGCCAGAGAGATAGCATGGAGGGAGGGTATTTGCCTTGCATGCAAAATGACGGTGGTTCGAATCCCGGCATCCCATATGGTCCCCCAAGCCTGCCAGGAGCGATTTCTGAGCGTAGAGCCAGGAGTAAACCCTGAGTGCTGCCAGGTGTGACCCCCCCCCAAAAAAAAAAAAAAAACCCAGAATGCCATTGTAATGGACATACATTAAGTTCTGTGTCAAATGTATCTTCCAGCTATACTAATTTTCATTTTTAGAGAAATGTCATTGGGACACAAGACAGTTCTTTTTATAAACAAAATTATGAGTACTCTATGGAAATATTTTATAAAGAAATCACACTTTATCCTTTTATTTCCCTCCATAACAAAACATGTATTGCTGTTATCTTTATTTCTTTTTTACTCTTCCTCTCAAGTATTTCTTTATAATTTTTCAATTGGTGTGTGTGAAAGCAAGAACATGTGTATGCTTGTGTATATGTGTGTGTTGACTTAGCTCTCAGGGACTAACTACATGTGCCACATTGCGAGAGATTCACTGTTGAAGACCAGCAATGAGTTACTGCTGCTTTTGTTGCTCATTAAATTTCTACAATATGATACAGAAACAGTATTTTATTTGAAAATCTTAGTGTCATACATATACATATGTACATGTTTATCAGTATTTTTGGACTACAGAAAGATTATCCAAAGTATACAGAGATTAGGAGTACAAACCTAGAAAAGAAACACTATAGTTTTCTTAATAAAACCTCTAAATACATTATATGGTGTCATAGTTTTTATGGAAATGTTTTTGGAAATGCTAATAAGAATTTTGATTAAATTTTGTTTAATATTATTAAACTCTTGTTAGTTTTTTGATCCTGAAATGTATGTTATTTTCTAGTGTCTTTGTCTGGATCATCATGTCCCTTTGTTAATTTTTTTAATTTTCTGATTGTTTCTCCAGAGCTTGCTGTAGAATTTGGATTTCTTTAACAGATTTTCCTTGTTATCAAGGAATACAATATTCTTATTTGATGTGACTTGGGAGATTCTTTGCTGAATATAAAAATACTCATTTTTAAATTATAGACCAGGCATCATATTCTTAGCTTCCATATACTACACCAAATAGAGATATTCTACTCTTGGATAATGGATGAAACCTGTATGTGTTGGTACAAAGCATTATTGTTGTATAATTTAATTACCTTTAACTTCACTGTTTTTTTAAGTTTATAATTGATAAGCTTTAGCACATGTATTCTGTCATGAATTTACCTCTATTTCTTTTTATTGGATTTTGGGTCACACTGGTGATGATCGGGGGTTACTCCTGACTCTGCATGCAGCAATTGCTCCTGGTTTAGGAGACCATCTGGGACACCGGGGGATGAAACTGCGGTCCATCCTGGGTCAGCTGAGTTTTACGCAAATGTCCTACCACTGTACCATAACTATGGCCTCTTTACCTCTATTTCTAAACTTTATAACATTCTTTAAACCCCAGATATTCCTCTGGAATGACTGCAGTCAATCTCATTCCTATTCCAGTCTAGGTTTCATAATAGTTCTGTGTCATTTCTTTCACTAATATTTTGAGATCTATTTTGCTGTGAGTTCCTTTTCAATTAATTGTTGCTATTCCCAAACATTAATAATTGATAAATGTATTAAGATTATGTGATAAATTTCCACTAGGAAATACTATTAAGCAGTACAAACATTGTGTGTTTTTAATATCTTAAGTAACTTATTTCATGACTCTCTTTTCAGTATTGTAAATTTCATTAAATTTGGTATCCCATCACTCAGCTGCCAGTCGTAGTCCAGAAAGACTTTCACTAGTCCCTAAATTAACTCTTTCCAGCTGGATTTAAATAGTAAAATTTAGTGAAGAGAATCTTGAAAAAAATATTGCTTTTCCTTGTGTCAGATAATAGTCATATTACTAACTCACACGCAACTATGTGATTATGAGTTCGGTCATTTTTAGGCTCCTTTACCAAGAGAACCTTCTTATGAACTAAATGCAAGTCAGAAATTCTTGGGTGCCTTATTGAGAATGGAAATCGGGAGTCTTGGAATCAACCTTTTCCATGAATGTCCAAATCTAAGACTTTATTATGTCTAAGTAGTATCTCTAGTAAAGAAAGTTCTAAAGAATTTCTTTCAGCAATCCCCACATCCTTAAGACTTTTGCTAGATAGTGATATAAATAAACAATACAGAAACAGAGTAGAGGAGAACACCAGGATTGAGAATCAGTGGTCTGATGGACAGTGTAAATAACTTTCCTTCCTCTAGTGCTGCCAAATTCATTAAAAAATTTACTCTAAGAGGGCTTCTTTCTCTTTAGGACCCAGCTCAAACTCAATGGCAGGAGATCCTGCTCACAGAATAAGGCAGCATCATTCAATGAACCGTTGACGGGGTAATGTAAGACCTAAGTGGCTCTTGGATCAACACAGGCCCTAAGACTAGAAAAAAATGATCATCTGCACTTTATGACAAGAGAGACTTCAGAAATGAATTACTAGGAGTTCTAGTCATCTAAAATTTGTTTTTATCCCAGCTTACTTAGCATTTGCATTATAAATTCACTTCCAAATTGATTTCTTTGCTTTAGAAAAAAAGCATTTAACATCTTTGTCTAATTTACATAATAACAAAACAGATGTCATGACTATTATATTTTATTTACAAATAAGTATATTTACTGATAACTATTAATGGATATTATTTTGTTATATATACTAATAAATATATTTACTATATTGATTGAACTTTTAGTACAACAGAACTCATAAAGTATTATGCTTGCGCAGGGGCCATGCTAATCTCTGTATCGTTCCAATTTTAGTATATGTGCTGCCGAAGTGAACACATCATAGAGCAGCATTATGAAAATTAAATACAGTAGATACTTTTAATATAATAATCCTATTCTAATAATGTCTTAATAAAATATAAGTATTGTTACCTAAACATGCTCTTCAGTAGAGGCAATGTTTTAAGTCAGTGCTATAAATTATACATAAGTAAAAAAAGAGGAGGAAATTTTTCAGAATCATGATAAAAATCTGTATCACTATGACCAGTTATATGTCCACAGGTTATTATGATGACCAGATGTGATTGGCAGAATGTGAAGTATTTCTTATCATACATTAGTAGGATTTGAAGAGTCAGTACTTCAAAAAGAATGACAGTATTTAACTTTTTTACTGAAAGAAATAATTATATGAGAGATACAATCTATACAATCTAAAAAGTTTCACAAACTTACTATCTGTGCTTAGTACTAAATTCACTATATTATCTTTCTTTTTTCTCTTCTTTTTTTGGGGGGGGAGTTTGGGTCACACCTGGCAGTGCTCAGGGGTTACACCTGGCTCTATGCTCAGAAATCACCCCTGGCAGACACGGGGGACCATATGGGATGCCGGGATTCGAACCACCATCCTTCTGCATGAAAGGCAAACACCTTACCTCCATGCTATCTCTCTGGCCCCACTATATTATCTTAAAGTCCTTGATAAAAATTAAGTTTTTATATCCTGGTCTATCCATTTATCAGAGTTTACATTACTTCTACTTTTGTTGGTATGATCGAGGCATAGTAGTGGCCATTTGTGGGACTTAGTTATGGTCTGGCGAGAGAAGATACAGAGGGAAGATTGCCTAGACCCTCATTAAGATATTCTTCTTGGATTGGTAGTAATGTCATGTAGCCAGAAAAAATGGTTGGTAACAATAATTATTCTCATCAATCAACTAAAATTTAGTGGTAAGATGATCTATTACATCAACTACAAGACAAGTTACACTTCATTAATGAGGGCCTCTTGAAATGCTGAAGGTATCATCTCAGAAATTCAGTAGATAAACTAATATAAAAATTCATTAGATGCCACTGCTGCCTTAAGATTATTTTACTTTGAATAGTATTCAGAATGAAATGGTTGAGAAAAAAACTTCTGGATAAATTTGCCAACATATTCAGATATTTTGGCTTTTAGGACTTCTAAGGGGAACTTAATGCTATATGTGAAAATGAGCCTAGGGATTTAGTTATAGATTCAGTTCTACTGTAGCTGTCACTGAAAACTTCTTCATTCATTCCCCAACACACATAGTTTTCTACCTTAAGAACAAGAAGAAAAGGGGCCGGGCGGTGGCGCTAGAGGTAAGGTGCCTGCCTTGCCTGCACTAGCCTAGGACGGACCTCGGTTCGATCCCTGGCATCCCATATGGTCCCCCAAGCCAGGAGCGACTTCTGAGCGCATAGCCAGGAGTAACCCCTGAGTGTCACCGGGTGTGACCCAAAAACCAAAAACAAAAACAAAAACAAAAAGAACAAGAAGAAAATAACATATTTTAACTTCAGACCTTTGATACTTAAAATATATAAAACTGCAGCTAATCAGAAATAATATAGGTTGTGACCAGATTGCCAATTTGAATGCGATTGTTCTACAATTATCATAAGAAAAATGCCTATCAGTAATATGTTAATAAAGGGGGATGGTAAATTATTAATTGAACCATGCATTTGTTTTTAAGACCAAGGCATGGTTATGTGAGAGCAATGAAAAGCCAAGAGATTACATTTAAGTCCTCCAACTGACAAGTCTCCTCTCTCTCTCTCTCTCTCTCTCTCTCTCTCTCTCTCTCTCTCTCTCTCTCTCTCTCTCTCTCACACACACACACACACACACACACACCACACATACACATTCTGTTAAATAATTATATCATCAATGTGGATATTGGGAATGATTCTATTGCCTCCCAATGTTATGATCAATCTGTATGTAGAGTCAGGAGGGCTCAATGAGAGTTTACTCTGAAACAGTATTTATCTTCAATGGAATCCAGTATTGAGACCCAGGCTCTTCAGTTACCAAAATGCTCTACTGAAGATTTACTTGTATAGCATTCAAATTCTACTGTCTTTCTGTCTCTATCCTAGTATTAGTAGAAGAAGCTATTTTGTTTTTAAGGTTGAACCTATGTAAGTGTCTCCAACATGTTGAAGTTAGTCACACTATCAGCAGGTTTTATTTAGAACCTTTTTCCCAAGATTCATATTTCTCTTAGTCTGGATTATTTCATGAGCTTTTGTTTTTTGTCTGTGTGTGTGTCGTTGTTGAGCTTGGAGGTCTTCTATGAAACTTTATCCTCAAATTTTCTGTGGTCTTACTGAAATCACAGTACTATAAATTTTGGAAGTGTTGCACAATAACAAGTGTTCCAGAAGCCATACATTTAGAACAATTTCGTGACTTGGTAATTTGGTAAGGCTAAGTTTTGTAGCCAAACCATTTCTGTCAGAGGAAGTTGAGTGTGACTGTCTGTTGCTGTGTCTTTATCTAGGAAGGGGAATATGCCTGCTTCCATTTCCAGAGAACCCTGAATTTTCATCCTAGACATGCAGGCAACATCAAGTTCTTTTGGAGATTAGTTGTGGAGTTGTACCATTTCTCTGTCAGCAAGATGGTGGATATGGTTAAGGAAAGATGGGGTTTCTGATGTTTTCAAAGGCTTTGGGATACTTGACCTGCAAGAATAATCCAGAGTTTTCAGCCCATATAGACAGGTCCCAACTGTGAAGATTCACCTGCTTCTAGTTCTTTTTGAAGATTAGTTGGGGGAGTTGGGTCATTTCTTTGTCAGAAGAGGTCAGGTGTGGTCGTGAGCTGCTTTGCCTACAGGCACAAAGGGGAATCTTTCCTCCTACATTCTGAGAAGACTCTCCAATTTTCAGACTGGACCAGTCTATCTGGAAAAATATCAGCAGCATCATGTTCTTTTGGAGATTAGCTGAACTGAGTTATTTCTCTCATCAGAACCAAATTATTAAATTTGGTGGAAGTTTTCTCAAAGCTCACTGAACATTGTTCAAAAGGACCCTCCCCCTTTTCACCCAAAGAAGAAACCATGATTCGAGATCTGAAAAAAAATTCAGACACCTCAGGTAGTCATGCACTAAGTGCAATTGGAGTATTAAATTTTGTGTTGTCACTATTGGAATACCAGGAAGACTTTCTGAAAAAGCTATAGAAATAAGAAATAAAGAAATAGGAGTCAAATTAACAAAGGATAAAGAGATAGAACCATTGTAAACAGAGAAATCTGTAAATACAAGGGACCACAAGGACTAGGGAGACAGTTCAAATAGATATTACACATATCTTTTCCTCCTCAGCATTGCTGGATAAAGTCTTAATGGCCCCTGAGCATTTCCAGGTGTGATCTCTATCTAACTTAAATAAACAATCACAACAAAAATAAAAACAACAACAACAACAAAAATACCATAAGATGAAATATTTCTAAGAGAATAGGATAATGTTTAGGGTAAAGTTATATAGTGACATTTATGCATTTACAATTTATCCTGTAAACTATAGTTTAGTGGATCTTTCTTTTTATGTAGTTCTAAAAGTAAAATACCAATTTTACTAATTCTTTATCAAGTGGTATTTATCTTATAGCATCATATAACCAAATATCATACACTCAGCAATGCCTGGTTATAGTTTTGCTCTTTTTTTAAAAGTGATTCTATTTTCCTGATGTTGTAGCATTAAATGTGAAAGAGAAAAAAAAATAACAGCCTCTTGTTTCCTCTTTTGGACTACTGTTAGCAGTCTAAAATCAGTTTTCCTTTTGACTGCTGCTTAACAGAATTTGATTAAAAAAAAGTAAACTAATTACAATGGAAATACAGCCCTGCGAAGCTTTAAGAAAACACATTATTTTGTTTTAGGGTTCAGTTCCTATACATTCATTTATCATCTTTATAAGCGATGTGCAGGCGATGATGAATAGACCCTGGCTTTGAATCAGGAAATGTAAATTATCTCTTTTTTACCCACCTTTTAAAAAAACAATATTGTATACCAGTACATTTAGAACTAGCTAATATGCTAAGAACTGAATGATGATCTAATGCCGTGTTAATAATGCAGTTACCTATCAGCTAGCGGGAATCAAAGACAACTTAGTCTAGTGGATACACAACTTAATGTGAGAAGGTTGAATCTCCTGGGTGAACTAATGTGTAGAAGGTCCATTGCTAAGATATAGGTTTCTTTGTTTCTGGGTTTATTTCTTTAAATTTGGGTCTCCCTCTTGCTTACTTCCTTTGACATTAGATGATGAGCAAGTGTTTTCTTAAGCCTTTTTATCTAGATCTCATCTTTCAGCCATAGAGCCGTGTCCTCTTGTCTTCCCACCACATAACTATTATTATTTTTATGACCATTCAGGTTATAGGCTCCATATAAAAATTGCCTGCTTGCTTCAGGCCACAAAAATTGATACAATTCTTTAAAGTATTGTGAGAAACATGCAGCTCAATTTCTCAGGACTAACAAAAGGAAGTTTTATTCTTTGGATAGTATTTGAATAGCAAGAGAAAAGAGGAAAACACATTCTTAATAAGTTAAGAAAAATAAATATTCAACTGTCAACCCTGATGAAGAGAAACCAGCTCTGACACAGTGGTCATTATTTTACATAAGCAGCATGGAAGGCTCTAACAGAGATAAAGCAGATGATACTTTAGGATAAATCTAAATTTTACATTACGCTTATCATTTTGTGTAGTCAAACATTTCTTTCAGTTGATAGAAAATAGCAATATGAATGTTGGCTTTATTGATGCAGAATGCTTTGCACACTCATTTCCTTTACAGGGACTTTGCAATGTTTACATTAACTTCCATAAAGAATGTTTATGTTATTTGCATGTGTTCTGCAAATTAATTTAAAATTGGTAATTTACATGCATTTGGGTGACATTTATGGATAAAGACATTAACCATAGACACTACTCATGGATTAAGTTGTGTATATATCATTAGTTACCAGATTTCATGTAAATTATGGCAATTTTGTTTTTATGCTACAATTTTACACACATATATATTTTCCCATTTAGAAACAAATGCCAAGTATTTTTATTCACCATAGTAAACACGATATATTTCAATTAAAAACTTCATTAACACTGTTTCTAGCCATAGAATACTTTTATTATACTTTCTCTTAGATTACTTGGGCAACAATTAGACACATAGAACTTAAAAAATTTAAGGGAACTATGATGCTTTGTCACTTTAAAATGTAGTCTATCTCCAACAACATATTAAAAGTCTAAATATTTTATTGCCTGGACACAATCTCATTTTTATTGCCCCAATCACAGTTCATTGGCTAGGATATGCTGGGTAGAAGAGTGAGCTGGTCAGTTAATGGCCTCCCTGCTGCTAAAATTAACTAATTGTTAAAGTAATAACCATGGACCCTCATGGCCTATTTTAATAGTCAGTGGCAATCTGGGAAATTATTTTGTTACTTTCATTTCAGTAAGTTCTCTTGTTGGCCATTTGCACCCCTCTCTATCCTCTTAAATGTCCTCTTGATGAGAAATATTTCAATGAGAATCTGCAGGGAGCTATGACCAGTTCCTCCAAGTTGCAATTGGGGCCCATTGTTTCTTCTGTGAATACAGCAAGAACATCCTATTAGTTTGATTTGGGATGTGTGGGAGGTGAGTATCAACTGTATTCAAGTTTTCCAACCTCATCTCTCTTTGGTTACATGTATCTCTTCTCTCAGTTTCATATCTTGTATCCAACCCAAATTGTTAGTCATCATCTTACCTGCAGTTTTGGTGGATAATCCTTCAACTATCCCAATGATCACTCCTCCACATTACAGATGGTGTTAAGAGCTCACCCAATTGATACCTCTGTACTGTAATCAGTATCTCTCAGTCAGTAGCTTTAAGAACTCTATTCAGTAACGGCAGATATATTGTCCAAACATTTGTTACATTACTTTTTTTGGTGGAGACTTTAAAGTCATATAAGCTACACAAATGTTTTGGGGGACATTTTAAATCATTTTCACAGAAGGAATAAGTCAATAGAACACACTAATGAAACTAAAGCTACTATGATTTTATCATAAACATGTTATTAGTGAAAAATTCCTTATAAGAAAAATTTTAAAGACTTTCTATAAAGTCACAGTAAAACTTTGTACTGAAGTAAAAATTATTCATATGATGTGGGTTATAGCACATTTTTGGAAGAAGAGATGAAAGCTAGTCTATTCTAGAGATTCACCTAAATATTCTATGATAAGGCCTGCATTAATAAATATATTTGCTTCTTATTTACTGATATAGTCAGCAGGATTTCTAATAGCTATGAATTTGAATATGTAGAAAGTATTTTAATATGGTTTTATACTATATAACATAGTTAATAATTTGATCTTTACAAAAATACAAAGTTCTTTTGAGTTGTATTAATATAACAGTACTCTATGTTAAGCATGGCTATTGAAGGTTTTGTATATGTTACATTTACACTAACTTCAAAATTTCTTTAGTGGTCTGATTAGATAGTGCAGGGATTAATACATTTGCCTTGTATGCAGCCAAGCTGAGTTTTATGTTTTGTACCACCAATGCTGCCCTGAGTACTGCCTTGGGTGATCTCTGAATTCAGAGCCAGAAATAGCCTTTGATCACAACCAGATATTGTCCACCAACACCTCCTCCCAAACAAACAAAACAAAACAAAAGAACCCTCTTTAATTAACCTATTTAATTATATAAAGTTAAAAAAGAGTCTGAAAATTAAAAATAAAAATATATAAAAAATAAATTTATTGAATGAAGATTCCATGTCAGTCATGGTATGAAAAGGTTCTGGGAGTTTGTTTACTTTTATACTTTGAACTACTTAGAATATAAAATCAACTTGTAAATTAATGGCAGGTTATAGTCTAGGTTGTTATAACTACATTAAAAAGTTTGGAATTTTTTAAGTGTCATGTTTTTCATATTCCATGAAGATTTAAAGTTTAACCACTAAATGAGAGTTTAGATTAGAGAATTCTTTTTGCAATCCTAGCAAACTGTAATTTCTGATATTCTTTGTCTAAGGACCACTTTATAGTCCTGAAGATTAATTTAATGTTCAAATTTGATTATAAAGATTAAAAATAACTTTAAATTACCATGGGTAGAATATAGGCAAATTTTTCCACAGACCCCTGGGTCTCCTAGCATTATTTCCTTGAGGATATAACTAATAACTCTATCCACTTCATTTTACTTATATGTTAAGATGGGAGTGCTTTATATGATCAGGTTTTGTAAATGCTAGGAACAAACTGATGATTATTTGTAAAAGAAGAATCAATAGTTACTGAATGAAGAAGTAAATGCTTTTCCTGGAGTCAAAGGTAAGTATATTGGTGTCTGGAATTTTTGTTATTTACTGTTTTGGCTTCTTTATTAATATTGAATTGTCACATGAGTTGAAGTCAGTTGAGATAGAAAAACAATGTATTCTGCATTTTCATCATTTTGTGTATATGTGTTCATACAGGGAAGCAAAAAATTTCAAGACAACCCAAACTTGGTTCAAACTTGTCAAAGTTAACTTCTAATTTTATAATATTGAAATTCTTAATGTTGTCTCTGAACCTGAGTCAATGGGATGCATTTATATAAAATTTAAATACTAAATATACCTACTTTATAATCCATTATGAGGAGTCTAGAAAATAAAGCTGCAGTGTATTTAGAATCATAGTACATTACAATACCAGTAGGTGTTTAACAAATACTATTATTTTCTATTTTATTACTAGGAAATACTAAAAATATATAACTTGGCACATGCAGACTTGCTGAATTTGTAAAAGGAAGCACTGCTTCTCTAAAAAGACCTATACAAGGACCCATAGTGGATAAAATGTCACAGAAAGGAGACAAACCTTGAAGGGCGGTCACCTGTCAGGGTCTGTGGCAATGAGCAGTCTCATTCTTTGGGGAACTTCATGGCCCAGTAGAGATTTATAGGAGAACTGTATGTGAATTGTTGGGTAGATTGTGGAGGGTGGTGGTGTGGTGGCATCTCAGGGATTTAGAATTCTTCCATGCAAAGAAAGAAAGAAAGACATCCTAAATAGTTCTGAGTTCTCTGTTTAGAAGAATGAGGTCTTCTGTGAAGAGAGACAGCATTATAGAGTCAGGAGTCAGGACTGAGATGTTCCAGTGTGAGACAAACTCCAAATCAAATTCTTCTCTGGCTCCTGAATCCAGATAATAATAATGCACATAAAATTCAAAGAGCATGGGCCAACCATTTTTGGTAACCAGAGTCTTTTGATTAGAACATGGTGTGTGTGTGTGTGTGTGTGTGTGTATGTGTGTGTGTGTGTGTGTGTGTGTGCGTGTGTGTGTGTGTGTGTGTGTGTGTGTTTAGGGGTATACTGTATTCATTTACCAGGTCTTGCTCTAACCTTTCTTCATGACTTCCCAATTGGAATTAACTTAGCTTTGACCCACATTCCCTGTGGCATTTATTAGGAGTCTGACGCATATCCAACAGAACTAAACTGTGCTGTTATTTGAAAATTCATGTTCCTTACTCATTGGGATACCAAATTCCCTGAGGACATAACCTGACATCTTTGCTTCCTGTGTCTGCTTACCTACAGCCAAGACACCCGCCACAGCAATGCGCAGGGTGATAGATCCCTAGTATGTACTCATCTCAGAAAATAGAAAGAACTCTGAAAACAAGTAAACAAACTAAAAAAAGGAAATTTTGCAGTGTCTGTGCTAAACCATGAAGGGTGTTTTCTTCTCTTTGAAGGTAAAGCTAACTTTGGGAGTTGCGGGGGATGGTTGCCCATATGGTTCTATGACAAAATTTTTTTTTTTTGGAAATACCATCAAAATTAAAGTGAGAAATGTACTACAAACTGAACAGTCGTGATCCCTCTCACATCCGAAAGGAAGATCGTGAGAGTAATGAGCACAAATCATGGCTGGGTTGGTCCTGCTCGCATTAAAGCAAAAACAGGTTTTCTTAAAAGATTAAAAAAATAAGATAAAATAAAATAAAACAGCTGCCATAAGGGGATTTAAATTGGGCACTCCTGTTTTTAGAAATCCTCCATTTCCTTACAGGATGTCGGCTTTGATCACTAATCCCTGGAAAATGTTTTTAAGAGCTACTCCAATTGGCAGAAGTGACAGAGAGTGGGAACGGGCAGGTGTGGGGAGAGAAGGGAGGGAAAGAAAAAGAACTCTTTTCCAAGCTGATGTATTATTATTTTTAAATAAAAAGAGAACTCCCAGAGACTCTGGAGTCTTGGTTCTAAGGCGGCCTGGGGTCGAGGGACCCCTTCAGAAAAGCGTTTTTGCCCCCCGGGTCAGCATTTCTGTGGGCCCCTCTCTTGGCCAACGGTATCAAGTGCGTTTGTCAACAGTGAATTTCATTTGCCGCATAGCAGCTTCTGGAGCGAAGCACATCGTGTTGCATTTTCCTTGCCTCTCAAACTGGAGTTCCTGCTTCTCGCCAGCTTTGTGTTGTCAGCAAAACGTAACACGTTTACAATCGGTCTCTTGATCTGAGGTAATTACCTGCAGGAGAAATAGCGAGGGGAAGAACCTTACAAGAGAAGCCTGGTGTCGGCTGGCGGTGGGCTGCTGTCCTGAAAGTGTATCAGACTTGTCAAATTGGTTCAAATTAAATTGACACGGTGCTCCTCCAGACATCACCATGTTATTATACATCTCGGAGCCCTTTTGGGCAGGAAATGCTTTCCGAGTTGAAAAGGAATGTGCAAAGGGAACTCCGAGGAGCCAGCCGCAAGGACAGTGAGGGCTCCAGAAGGGCCCGTTAAGGCAGGCTCTGAGAACTCGAAGGTTATGTTATTACTGAAGCTCCAATTCGGTCTTCTCTCAGCATTTTCTAGCTCCATGCCACTGTGACAGAAGTGTCCCTAGGCCTTCGCCACGAGGCCTTGGAACCATTTTTCTTTCTGCCTCCGGCTCCGTTTATTTATTTATTGTAACAGTGTGGAGCTCTGTCCCAGGAAGCTTCTGGGTCCGGCAGCAGCAGCTCCTGCCTGAAGGGAGACAGGGGAATTCTAATCCTAGCCTTTTCCTAATGGGCCTGGTGACCTTGGCCAAGTCATTTAACCTCAACACGCTGGGGCTGTCGTTTATAACCGAGCAGGGGAGTGAATGAGCCCTAGATCACCTCGACAGGGTGTCAGGAGGAATAACTAATTAATGATTGTAAAGCACTTTGCAAACAGAAAGTGCTGTACAAAATGCTTAATATTAATAATAAAATGCATTCACTGCAAGCCTCTAGGCGTATGTACAGAAATAAAGACAGCAATTAAAGGAACACGCTAACAAAACTCATTAACCCCCAAACCTCCTTCTGACTGTGCCTGGCTGTTGCTGCTTTGTTGTTCCTTCAGACTGCCAGGTGGTGTGAGGAGAAAGGCTGCAGCAGAGACTGTGACATTGGGCCCTCCCTCACTATGGAGACACATTAGCTCATGCTCTGTTCTTGACTTAACAGTCCTAGAGCCTCCAGTTCTGCTTGACCTTTCCTGCTTGCCTGCATATAGATCATTTCCTTTCTTTATGTTCCAGACCTCTACCTACTTGCTTTCTTCCTTCTATGTGTGGGCGCCTTTCCTCTGCCTAGACTAGAAGATGCTTGATGACAGGGTTTCCCTGGTAGGACATTGTCTTAATACCCGCAGTGCAAAGTTCTCTGTGGTCTACAGAACAAAACGCAGACCTTTTGATCGCCCCAGGTGATGAATGAGATAAAGAGACAGGTGTTATTTGAAAAAGGTCACACACACACACACACACACACACACACACACACACACACATTATTTTGTACCCAGCAGATTGGCTACTACTGTGACAAGTTCCTGAGATCTGGCAGGAAGAACAAATGCTGGTATTGGGAGGAGGAGTGGAAGAGGAGAAGAAAAGGACATATTATTCATTTAGTTTAAAATAATTAACTTTGATACTGTCAAATATGGAAATAAAGGCTCAGAAAGCTGGGGCTGGAGATAGCATGGAGGTAGGGCATTTTCCGTGCATGCGGAAGGATGGTGGTTTGAATCCCAGCATCCCATATGGTCCCCAGAGCCTGCCAGGATAGATTTCTTAGTGTAGAGCCTGGAGTAACCCCTGAGCACTACAGGGTGTGACCTCCTAAAATAAAACAGGCTCAGAAAAAGAAAAAAAAAAACAGGCTCAGAAAGCAACTTCAGAAAAAAGGGAAGAATTTATTGTGAAATGGAGGTAGGACAAGGTATGAGCTTATTATTTATCTGTAATTAATAAGGGAAAGATTGTAGAGGTTCCATGGATGGCAGAAGAAAGACCTGGGTGTGTAGGAGTTCACTGAGGCTTTTGGGGTCACTTGTAAAGAATCATAGTTTTCTTTATAAGAAGGAATGACTACTTTGAAAAAAAAAAGCAAAACATATTATCTATTCATATCTTCTTTCTCCTCTTCTTTAATAAGCTTCCATATTTGTTTATTTTTTTTCTTTCAATTCTAAATATAATATTTCACCTTACTCAGAATGCTGGCTCATGTCAGGGTGAGCTGAAATCACAGCTTTTATGGAAAAGAAAAGTGATCTGCAAACCATATTCTAGAGACTTCTCTGAGAAAAAATTTAATCTGTCTTTGAGTTTAATATTGCAGTACAGGTTTTTGATATGGATAGCTAGATTAATGAATTATATTACATTAAGAAAATTACCAAAACATGATTAGAAGTATTCTTATAATTATATGAATAAAACTATCCTGTATTTACCAAATACCATATTATGTAAAGCACCTAAACAAACAAGTAACTGTAGATGAAATGTTGTTATTTAAAGGAGCTTGATGGTGCTGAAGAAATAATACAGGGTTTAAAGTGCTTAAGTTGAATGGCAGCAATGAACTTCAGTTCAGTCCACAGCGACCTCTTACAGTCCCCTGAACTCTGCCAGAAGTGATCACTAAGCAGAGGTCAGGTGAAACCTCGAGCACCACAAGGTGTGACTCCCAAACCAATAAAATAAAATAGCTGCCTGGATAAGGGGAAAGGACCGGGACTTAGCAGAAATAGCCAAGGAACTCCTAAATGGGTGGGAAGGGGGGAGGGAGGGGCTGCAAAGTTTGTACTAGAGAGTTTTCTGTGAAAGTATTTGTGTCAGAGTTTGGTGCTTCTGTGTGTGGAAAAGAGAGAGGCAGGTGTGGGAGGAAGAAACTAACAGTATACGAATACAACACTGACTGACTTGGAGAGAAAAATGTAGTAAGAATTCAAAGGCTAGGGTAAAAAGTGCAGGGAGCTGGGTTTGGAGGTCCCGACTGGCAGAGACATGTTGTGAAGAATATACTTGATTTTTGGCAGCCGCTCCACAGATGATTCCCTCCTGTGGAGAGTTGGAGTGATTGTGGACAAGCAGTTTGGGAGATTACAGGTCTGGAGATGACTTGGGGAAAAAATCTTTAAATTACAAGAAAAAAAGTCAAGAAATGATATTGAGGAAGCACAAGCCTCTATTTCACGGCCAAATCAAAAACTCCCTGACTAGGAAATTGATATTCTGCCTCAAAGTCTCTTTCCTGAAGGCTGGACCTGGCTGACAGGAGAGAAAGCAGAAAAGGCGAGAGGTGGCATGCCAGGATCCTATTGTGTCACCAACTTGCAGGGTGTCCTGGAACAAGTCAGTTTACACCTGTCAGCCTACATTTGTCTCAAATGCAACTTGAGTTAGAAAAATGCAAAGCATTGGAGGGAGGTAATCTATAAAATCCTTTCTTCCTTTGAAATCTAATGATTCCATGATGCTGAGTAAACAGAGGTATTCCATATATTTAATCGGTAGTTGGGAAGCTGTTTAGGCTGCAATTCTAATTCATTGCAACTATTAAGTCTTTACCAACATGTGCAACTTTTGGGTTATTTGTCGACCAAAATCCTTCCAGCAACTTCTTTATGTCTAACCCTTGGATAAATGCTCAAAGAATAGTATTGCCTCTGTTTTTTGAGTAGGTTGGAAAAACAATTTGGTGCATACAGACATAAAAATATAAATGAAAAAATTACTAAAAATAAAATGTATCACTTGATACTTTAATTATCATCATTTTAATTTTAATAATTTGGGTTTTTTGAATAAGTAGTTTTTTACAGTTATATTTAAGGTACAGTGATACTTTAATTTTATTGTCAAATAAGACATATAGATAGAGTTCTTGGTGTTTAGTGAAGTATGTTTTTTCTGTGGGTTTGACTGGAGCCAAAGGAGAAAGTCAGTGATCTGGGCCTTGGAGAGAAAATAATGTGTTTAATCTCAAATTTTCTTTCTGTATTTTGATTCCTGCTTGTTGATAATGGCAATATACATGTATCCATGGACAATCCCACATGCAGGCATGTACTTGCACACACACATACACACAACCCAGTAAGGAGGATGTCCAAAATTCTGATTATAGGAACTTTAGTGAAATTCTGTTGACTATTAGGCAGATACAATAAAACAAAGCATCTGTGTAATAGATATCTAGAAGCTACTATTTGTGGACTGTGGATTAGAAAGTGGGAGGAATACATTAATATTCCAAAACATGATCCGTAGTCCTAGAACTTCTTTACAGAGATTCTTGGCCAACTGAACCAGCAGTTCAACCTAAGGACCTTCTTGCATATTGTGGTATCAAGGATTATTTGAGCCATTATAGTAGACGTAGATGTTTTAAGAGACCATCTGGCAGTACTAAGGGGAGCATCTTGTAGTCATTGTGGAACCTGAATCTGCCATAAGTAAGCATGTTCCTTAATATCTGTACTATCTTTCTGACTCCAGAAATAACATTTTATTTTTATTTATTAAATTTATTTATTGAATTAATTAATTTTGGGTTTTGGGCCACACCTGGTGGTGCTCAGGGATTTCTGTGCTCAGAAATCACTCCTGGAAGGCTCAGAAACCATATGGTAAGTGGGGGGGCGGGGGAGGGATTGAACCCAATCTGTCCTAGATTGGCCATATGCAAGGCAAACACACTACCACTGTGCTATTACTCCAGTCCCAGAAGTAATGTTTTAAAGCAGTATAATCTGAAATAAATTGACCATGACTGAACACTTGTAAGGTCTAAACTGAGGTCAAAAATCTTAGGTCTAAGCATCATTTATTTCTATTACTTACTATAACTTTAACTTTAAAAACCAACTCATTTGAGTAAAATGTTAGACATAATTCATTACCACGTTATTCTAGTAGATTATGTTTAAAAATAACAGAATTGGAGGCAGAGTAGAAAATTTGGGGACCAGAGATCCAGGAAATCCAGGAGATTTCAGGTTTAGAACAAAACCGGCCTCAAGTGAGGATGAATTTTGGATGCTCAGTGTAGATGGTTAAGTGTAGAAAATATTGATCTACAATTAGTCTGGACTTGATTGGCCTTAATAAAATTTTATTCAAATTATTTGAACTTTGTTCATCTGTTTGTTACTTGGTCAGTAATTTTACGTTAGCTATAATCATACTGTGTAGAAGAAGCTAGGCATTTCAATGATTTCATAAAGTATATGAATTGTAGAATTTTTGTTAAAGACTGAAAACTTTTGAGAGTAGAAATGGTATTATTAGTAATTATAGTGGATGATAGTTGAAACTCAAAATTGTCCTGGGGAAGTTAGAGGTATAACTATCCTTCCTTTTTCTGCTAAATGTATGAATTATTCCTTTCAATTTAATTCATCCACTAACCCTCACATATATTGAAAATTATGTTTAAACTAACAACAAGCATATCAAGAAAACAGCAACCATTTGGAAACAAAGGATAGTTAACACAAAAACATGTTAAATTACAGGAACTTTGATTTGAAGAAGGTTTATACAGAATAAAAGTGTGGGCATAGATGTAAGACAGTTTGTGTACATTCAGAAACATGAATTTTTTTAACCAAAATTTAATCTTGCAGAATCCTAAAGTGTGGCACACATACGATTCTCTGTCAATTTTTAAAGATATACGATTTTTGAGTGGCACAGAGAAAAGGCTAGAAGAAAGCACTAGGGAGGTGGGTGAGGGGAGACTTGCGGATGCATACGTAATTTAAAATTATAACCCAACAAATGCAAAACAGGAAAGGAACAGCATTTTAAAGAGGCTTGCAGATAGCATCAGCTCATTAGTGGTTCTATTACAGTGTACATCGGTTTGCTTTTTCTCCTAGCACCCACAAGAAAGTGATCTATCTGCATGTGGGTCTGGAGGAAGTAAATTAAATAAACATAGCTCAGGTTATTTTAGGATATTCGGAGCATTAACTCTCATCCTTGAAGGTAGTGGCAAGTATTATGAAATATTTTAGTCTTTAAAATTAGCCACTGTACTTCAGGTATAATTGAATTCCCAATGCATCCCTGCCTTTCAATAGGTGAAGACTGGCATACAAGAAAGTGATTATTTTCACCAGTTGGATTTAAGATAGATGAATCTATGATGCTGGCAGAGCACGGCTGTCAACCATTGGAGAACTTTGTTTCCATTTGGAAATGATTAAGATCTTATTGCTCCTGTCTTACTATGACGGACCTGAAATGCATTAGTTTGATGTAACTTAGGTTGAATGACAACTCTATGCATGTAGTTAGCAAAGTTCATTGAGAAGGAGAGAAGTGCACTGAATTTCAGAAAAGTTGAACCATAAGAATTGAGTGCCTAGATTGAATTTGATAGTTCTTAATGGGAAACTATACTGAACTGGCAAAAAAATATGCAATGGGATATGGTGAATAGATAAAACTCCAATTTAGTTTTTTGAAAATCTCAGTGTTAATCTTGTCTATTTGGCTCAGTTAATAGTAGATATTATTTTACCCAAGGAAAGACAATGTGAGAAATAGAAGAGTGAAATTTTAGTGGTAGAATTAGAAGAGGCAACAGAGAAAAATGAATTTCTCCTACATGTTCTCCTTAAACATTGGTGTCAGTGTTTTACTCTCAAAAAAACATTGGGGCACATAGAAACAGACCCCTATTTATTATACATTGTTTTACTGCAGGAACATGTGACACATGGCACTAGAAACAATAAGTAGTTTTGGATTCTGTTCTCATCTTTCAGATTTTTTTCAGAAGACTTAATTGACCTACCTGCCCAAGAACAGATGAATGGGTAATGGAGGTGTGTTAATACACAATCTAATATTACATAGGGAAAAGGAAGGATGAAGTCATGCAATTTGCTGCAACTCGGATGGAACTGGAAGATATCAGGTTTAGTAAAGTAAATATAAGATTTTCATTTATCTTTTATTTCAAACATAAGACTTCATTAATCTATGGTATATAAAATAACAAGATAAGGGAAAGCAAGATACCATAGGTAGGGATACATACAAGAACCTGAAACCTGGACTATACAATTGAGATAGAGAAGAAAAGAAACTGATGGGAGAAAAGGAAAAAAACCCACAAATAAAAAGCAACAGGGGCAGGGAGCAGAATCCTTAAACACACTGATGGTGAAGAAATGTCATTTTACTGTATCTGAATCATAGAACTAACAAAACTGAAATCGTGAAAACCAAACTACAATAACCAAACTTAAAACTGTGTCTGTCAAGTGGGTAGGCACCAGTTTGCAGAAAAAGTTGGAACATTGGTGAAGGAAATTTGACTTTGGTGACAGAATATATTATATACCTGAAATTCAACTACAGATAAGTATAAATCACAGTGCCAAAATAAAAAAATTAAAATGCTGAAAAAAATCAATATTAACTAAAATCCATGACCACTCAAAAAACATTTGATAACTTTGCATGTGACATCGATTCACAGTTTTCAGTAGCAAGTAGAACCCCCTTATTATCTGATATTGATTATCCTCTTTTTATCCCTCACTTCCATTTTATTGATAATGCTAATTAAGTAAGGGGACCTCAGTTGTTACATTGCTGTTAATGAATAGTAAGATACACCAAGATGTGTAAGATGCAAATTCATGAGACAGCTGCTCAAGTAGGAGGCATTTATTAAAACCATGTTATATTTATTCCATACTTAATATAACCTCTTGTAAATGTCAACTGAAAATTCTCATAGGTAGTATAGACCCTAGCAGGTAATATAATATGCAAGTCTACATGTATGATCAAAAAAACTCAAACATTTCTGGGGTTGATATTGCATCACATGGCGGATAGAATCAAATAGCCCCCTTGTCCCATGGGATTCGCATTAAAATTTCTTTGTGTTAACTCACCAGATCTTCATTTCTATTTTCTGTGTTCACTGTAAGGTCTCACTAGGGGGCTCTTTGCAATGCTCTGAAGAACTCTTTTCTCTGTTTCTTGCATAAAATTTTTCTGTGAAATAAGGGCAAGGACCCAAAGTGATTCATTGAAGGTGCATATGGTATTCATTCTGCAGAGAACAAATATGGAACAGACGAAAAAGTGACAGTCGTACCATTTGCATTTGGTATGTAAATTCAAGATACATATTGATTTACATGTATAATTTAGTAACCAAAAAAAAAAACCCTCAGATAGCTAAATAAACATGAATACCCCTACTCTAAGCTAAAGGCTGGGCTCATGGTGGTGTTTGTAAATGGCACTGTATGGTAGTACAACTCAGCATGCAAATGTGTACAAACTTAAAAACTGTTACTAAGTTAAACAACACCTTTCCCAGGAAGCACACAGATATAGAAGCTCGTAGTTTATGCATTTATTTCCAGAAGACCTTTTCACCTCACAGTACAAGCAGGAGGGACCATACATTCCTATTATTTCCTTGCTGGAGTCTATCTTACATCATACATTACAGCTTTTAAAATATGCTTAAATATGCATTGAAGGACTTAACATAGATTTTTCACAATCTTCAGAAATGGATCTAAATGACTTAATGGGTTCCATACTTATCTAAATGTATTTCCTATTTTCATCAAGCTTCCTATACTCCAAACACCTGAAAAAGACCATCCATAATTTCCCTTTGCCCCCTAGACAATGACTATTTCTACCAACTTGCTATTGATCTAAGAGACTAGCCTATCCCTCCTCCATTAAAATCTCATTCATTTCAAGTTTAAGTTGAACTTAAGCACATCTGTGAAGCATTCATGAAAGTGAAAGCAAGACTGATTTTTCCTTTCCAGGACTCATTATCACACTTTTAGTCTCAATCTGTCTTCAGAATCTTGTTATACAAAGTTGTTTCATATGCTCCAGTATATTTTTCAGTATTGTTTTTAGTTTATCAACTAGAAATAATATTAAAAGTGATTACATTCACTTTGCTAGAACAAAGAAAAGGCATTTGGTGCAAAGATGACCATCTTCTAATGTCAGCACAGAGTGCTGCACTAACTAGAAAACAACTATTTTCCCTATTTATTTGCTATTAAGTTTACAGTATTAAAGTTTACAAAGGAAAAGCATCAAGGATCATAGTTTTAAAATGGGCTAACAAGCAGCTCCATCGAAAATGGGGACAGAAGTCAAAGAGGCACTTTTTTAAAAGAACAAATATAGATGGCCAGTAGGTAAAAAAAATGCTCTTATCACTTATTATCAGAGAAACACAAAGTAAAATAACAAGATATCACCTCATGAGACTGGAACACATATAATAGAACAAAAACAACAAGTGCCTATGTAAAAAATATTTCATCCAGAGTTGTATTGAGCTTCCATATGACCCAGCAATTTCACATCTCAGCATCTACCCCAAGTGTTCCAAAACACTATTTTGAAAAGACATTTTGTTCCTCTGCTCATTTCAACACTATTTATCATATCCAACCTGGAAATAATCCAAGTACCTAAGACTAGAAAACTGAATAAAGAAATTGTGGTATATATACACATTAGAATACTACTCAGCTATAAGAAAAGATTAACTGATGCAGTTTGCAGCTTTGTGGATTTTTATATGTGGGATATAAAGAGACTGTGTAAAGGAGAAACAAATGACCAAAGGCAACAGAACTGAGTTTATCAGGAAATGGTGGGCAAAAGGGGCAAAGAGGTAGAAAAAGATTCCTGGGAAACTGCAGAGAAGCTGCACTCAAGTGGTGCGTGTGGTGTTAGAAGGATGTGTGCATGAAACTATCATTTACCTCAATTATAAAACAAAAATAAAAACAGAGGACTGAAGCAATAACACAGCAGAGAGGCCATTTGCCTTGAAGGTGGCTACCAGGTTTGATTCCCTGCATCCCAGACGTCCTCCTAGTACTGCCAAAAATGACCCCTGAGCACAGAAACAGAAGTAACTCCTGAGCATAGCCCCAAAATCCACTACCTCCACCACCACCACCACCACCACCACCACCACCACCACCACCACCACCACCACCAACAACAACAACAACAAAAATACAATGGCAAACAGAGGAATGTAACATTTATTAGAAATATTTTAGGGAATGAATTTAAGACTTTTCTTTCATTTCTCGTGCTGTTTTCATGAAGAATGCTTGTTTATAATGAATAGTGTATGTACATATTATAATCCCATATTTCCTAAACTCGGTCATTTAAAAAAATTTTTAAAGGCTTTGGACAAGGTAATTTTTTATATACAGGAGCTGTCATGTGTATTAAAAGAATCTTTGATCTTGATGGGGCTGGAGAGAAATAGCGTGGAGGTAGGGCATTTGCCTTGCATTTAGAAGGTCAGTGGTTTGAATCCTGGCATCCCATATGGTGCCCCGAGCCTGCCAGGAGCATAGTGCCAGGGGTAACCCCTGAGCGCTGCCAAGTGTGACTGAAAATAACAAACAAACAAAAAGTAATCCCTGAGTAATCCTACTAGGTGTGCTCCCCCCCCCCCAAAAAAAAAAACCTAAACCAAAAGAATCTTTGATCTTGATTCACTGTATAACAGTAAATCCCCTGGGTCTCAGTCTCTTTTCTCAAGTTGTTTTGGTATATTTCTTTGTTTGGGTCACACCAGCTGACATTTAAGATTTATTTCTGTCTCTGTACTCAGAAATTATTCCTGGTGGTGCTCAGGAACCATTTGGAATTCTGGGTATTGAACCCAGGTTGGCCAAATCCACTATTGCTCCAGCCCTCTTTTCTTAAGTTGTGAAATATAAGAACTCCAACATTGCCATTTGTCCCTGGTGAACAAAATCTGTACCACCTCCCTGTTCTTACCAATATTAAAATACACTGCAAACAATGGTATACATTTTTTAAAAAAATTATAGGTATATAATTTTTTAAAATAATTTAGTTCTGGCTGGAGCAGTGGCACAGTGGTGGGGCATTTGCCTTGCACATGGTTGACCTAGGATGGACTGCATTTCGATCCCCTGGAGTCCCATATGGTCCTCTAAGCCAAGGTTGATTTCTTTTTTTTTTTTTCTTTTGGTTTTTGGATCACACTGGGCAGCGGTCAGAGGCTACTCCTGGCCCTATGCTCAGAAATCGCCGCTGGCAGGCTCAAGGGACCATATGGGATGCCAGGATTCGAACCACCGTCCTCCTGCATGCAAGGCAAACATCTTACCGCTGTGCTATCTCTCCAGCCCCCACCAGAAGTGATTTCTGAATGCATAGCCAGGAGTGGCTTCATTGGGTGTGGCCCCAAACCAAAATAAATAAATAATAAAATAACTTAGTATTTACTTTCCTTAGAAAAAAGTCTAATATTGTCTCTCTAGTGTCCAAGCTTTCAGTTACCTATCATTCAAAATTCCTTCCTTCCTTCCTTCCTTCCTTCCTTCCTTCCTTCCTTCCTTCCTTCCTTCCTTCCTTCCTTCCTTCCTTCCTTCCTTCCTTCCTTCCTTCCTTCCTTCCTTCCTTCCTTCCTTCCTTTTTCTTTCTTTTGTTTTTGGGTCACACCCGTCAGTGTTCAGAGGTTACTCCTGGTTCTGTGCTCAGAAATTGCTCCTGGCAGTCTCGGGGTACCATATGGGATTCCGGGATTCAAACCACCATCTGTCCTGAATTGGTTGCGTGCAAGGCAAATGCCCTACCTCTGTGATATCTCTCCGGCTCCTCACAAAGTTTCTTTTGGTAATTTTTTCTACAGGTTCCGGGGACATTGAATTTGTGGATCAAGCAAATTAAAAAAAAATAACTACAGCTTTTTTCCTCCTCAACAACTTGTTCCTGAGCTTTTTTTTTTATAGCTTTGATTTGATCATACATCTGGTCTCATCATAGATCTTGGATAGACTTCCAAGGCTGTGGAAAATATTCAGCCTGTCATACCCAAATAATCCCTCAGTTCTCCACCCTATGGGGAAATCACCAGTCTGATTGTGGTTTTGTATTTTCAGCTGTTTTATGTCATCAAGCTATTCCCTTGCTCAAATCTCTAGTGCACCTTTGTTTCCAGCTACACTGAGTCTAAACTCCTTTGACAAGATGTCAAGACCTTTCAATGTCTCTCTATTCCCCTCACAGTCCATCTGCTTGGTATGGGTCAATAGCCTCACTTCTCCTTCTAACTTCCATATGTTCAGGTATTCACCTGTTCTTTTAAGGCATAACACAAGTATAACTTCTTTTATGAGAATTTTCCTCACCAATGAAGCCCTTGCTTTATTTTTCCTGTAACCCAAAAGCACTCATGAGGATAAAATCTATTTATTTTTTACTTTCATGCACTAGTATTTATTAACTGAACTAGATATTATTTGAAGGGTAGGACTGTTGTTTCCTCTGTTCTTGACTTCATATATTACACAGAATGAATAACTTGATTAAGAAGTTGCATTGGAGGCTGAAGCAATAGTATAAACGGGTAGGATATTCACCTTGCAAGAGGTCAGCCCTGGTCAATATTGGAAACCCCATATGGTTTTCCAAGTCCATCATTAATAATTTGTGAGCTCAGACTCAGAAGTAACCACTAACATCATTTATCAACTTTCATCTTATTTAGGCCAGAAGGAGGAGCCAAGCTTTTCTACCAAGATTTCCAGTGACTGCTAAATTGCAACAAATTACTCCATTTCTTGACTTGTAACTCTGCTAAAGGTCAACTATAGAATGCTAATAAATAATCACCCATAAATGTATTTTCCTTGCAAAGACAAACTAGACTTATATTCAAGTAGCTTAATGCAATCACTAACTTTGAAAGGTGGACCTAGAAACACTAATGATGTTCTTGAGAAGAACAATTATTCCAATGGCTTAGCCTGAGTTGGGAGACAATATCAGATCCCAATAGGCACACATTCTTGGTTTCAGGATTGTATTGATTTTCTAGGCTTGTGTAACTTAATGTAAGAAATGTGAAAAGCTATGTATTTGGGGTGGAGAGTGCTTGGACCATAACCAATGCTTTCAGAATTAAAATCTGGCTGAGCTCAAGGGATCACAGGAGGTTCCTAGGATAGAACCAGGGTTGGTCAATGGGGGACAAGTACCTTAATCACTATATATTAACTCTTTGGCCTGAAAAGTGATGTCTGTTTGAAAAAGCAAAGTAGACTTTCATTATGGGGCTGCTTCTTTCTTTATGATGGTGGTGATATTTTTATGTTTGTAGAACTTAGTCAATTTTCAATGTAGTAACAGGCCAGGAAAAAAAAAAGGCCAGATGGTGTTACCCAAGATATCTAAAAGTATTGGAGTTCTACACAGTTAAATATCTTTAATTAAATAAATTCAAGAACCTTCTTAATTTTAAGCCTTTTTAGTTCTCTTGTTATTTTTAATATAGAAGTCACATGACACAGATGAGAGAAAAACCTAACAGCTACAATCCATAAAAGTTTATAGACAAAAGTGGATTCCTCATGGAAAATTTTAATATAAAATTTGACTTTATGGGGCCATAGCAATAGTACAGCAGTAGGGTATTTGCCTTGCATGCGGCCAACCAGGGATAGACCTAGTTTTTATCCCTGGCATCCCACATGGTCCCCTGAGCCTGCCAGGAGTGATTTCTGAGCATGGAGCCAGAATATTTGGAATTTAAAAAATTCCACACACACTGCTGTATGTGGCCCCAAAACAAAAATTAACTTTCTTTGTCCTAATATGATTAACCAATTAAAATAATTATAATAAACATAGTTTAAATTTATATTCAATTAAATTGGACATATTGAACATATTGGTGTTGGGGATTAAACCCAGGTCACCATATGTAAGGCAGGTGTCTTAGCCATTGTCCTATTTCTATAGACCAATACAACAATTATATTATTTAAAAGAAACAATTTTGAGTGAATAGTTCTAATAAAAAACTTCAAAGTCAAGCAGATATTGATATTTCATTGCTATTTTTAAGTTCTTGTATGACTAGAAAATGTTACACTGACCTTTTTTATTTTTTTCATAGTGTTTAAGATCATATACATTCTAGGTTTTTGTTTGTTTTCAGGGGTACATACTCAGCAATCCAAAGGTATTACTCCTGGATCTATTACTCAGAGATCATTCCCAATGATCTCAGGGGACCATATAGGGTTCTGGGACTTAAAACCAGTTTGCTCACATGGAAGGCCCTATCTGCTGTACTAATTCTCTGGACCAAGATTTTGTATGTTTTGAATTACAATTTCTTAGCTAGGACCAAAAGGTTCCCTTGGATCCCAAAGAGTATTTCAAGGTTGCTACAAGTGAAAATTGCTTAAATCTGCTGAGGGGTGAATGACATGAGACTAGGAAGTCATTTGTAGGACATGGGAGCCACAGAAAAGAAACAAGTTCAAAAGGGGTCACTGTTGGAAACCAAGTGATAAACCCAGCTCTGGGTAAACTTAACAATTGTTTGTTGTAAGCACATGCTGGCATCTTAATGGAAAATGCCAGCTTTTCTAGACCTCAAAGAAATCTCTGACTTTCCCATAAATAAGAATTCAAAAAAAAAAAAAAAGAATTCAGCATGATTCTTGTCATAATTCACGTAATACATTTAATAATATGATCTTGTAATTAGAACTTGCTCTAGTTAGCTTGAATGTACCACTACTTATTATTCATATTATTTCTATTAATTATACTTCTTAGTGTTTTCTAAATTTTAAATATTCAAATGATAAATCTAAAAAAGTTTATTAAAACTCTGTCTCCATCTATAAGGAACTATCATTTGGCTCCTTCATCATATTCCTGGGAAGTTAGTTTTCCTACAAATATATGAGAAGATATTTACCTAGGAATCAAAGTTAGGGAGATCTCACTTATTTTATATTAGAAAGAAGTTCATGGCATTAAAACTGAGACCTGTAATAATCATTGTAATTTGCTACACTAATTTCTACTTTTCAAGATTCTATGCAAGAAAAATTTATTTTGCTGGCAGTTCAGATTTGGCTTCCCAGCAACGAGCAGAGATTATTCCTAAATCTACTCAGGAATCAGTCATTATGTGCTTGTGCGAAATGTAGAGTGCTGGTCATTGAACCCAGTTCAGCTGCGTGCAATGTGAGCACTTTAGCCAATGTGCTATCTCCCATCCTGAAAAAATATTTTTAATGAAGTGAGATGAGTTCTTGGGTGTTTTTCTTTTCCTAAGGGGAAATGAGTATTTTTGTGAAATGAGCTTTTGTGTATTTTTCCTTTCCCATATGAAAGACTTGACATCCACATGGCTATTGTTATGAACTTGGCATCATAACTTTGGAGCAATGAGCATCATACATTATTTACCTGTTGGGATGCTCATGACAGATTACTGATTGCCAGCTCTGCTCCTTCTTTACCACTAAGAGGTCATTTCTTGAATTGGACTGAATGAGAATATCCAAATAATTACTCACAAATTCAAAAATTAAGTACTTATGTGAGAAGGGTCTAGCATTAATTCCAGTACTAAATTCTAAATCTCAGAGCTTCCAAGTGGCAACTAAGTCAAATGTTATAAATAATGAGTGTCTACAAGGTAATTCCTGAAAGTTAATATTTCTGATTTGGTGGATGGCTGAATAAGGAACCCTTATTTCATGATTTGGGAAGGACCAACACATGACAATATGAGTTATTTTATATTGAACCCCATTACTTAATATTTAACTCAAAAAATTTAGTTATAACTAATTAGTGAAGGAAGAGACCAATATTCTTTGCTATAGAACCATTACATACAATGGTTTACTTTATTTTTGTTTATGTGCTCAGATTTTTCTATTAATACATACCGTGTTTTAGATTCTGAAAAAATAAATGTGCTCCTTTAAAAGGGGCAATTGACATGCATCTGGATTTTATGCGAAAGTCACGGCTTAAACATTTCAGGATATTAAGGGTCTGTTAGAATAGCAGGTCATGTATGTACTTGCAAGAACATTGTTTTCTATTTCATTTTAGCCCATCTGTATGTGCTCAGTTATGTACCAAAAGTTGTGGGGTATGTAAAACTATGGACATATGCCGAAGATGGGGCTGCATTATGTTATATCAACAAATTTAAATGTCTGTGGCAATGATAAAGAGGTGTGGTCAGTCAAAAACAGGCTCAGATTTCTGAATTCTGCTCGTTAGAGCTTTTATTCTGTGATGATCTTGTAACTGTTTGCAAAAACTTTAACTTCTTTCTTATTCATTCTATTTTATTTAATAAATTATAAATGGAGTCTACCAACCATACTGCCCCAAATCAAACTGTTAGTCCTTAAAAAAAAGAGTTACTGTAATAGACATGTTGCATGCTTCTCAGAACTTTCTATGTACTATGACCCCCTTTGCCCCCTGCTACCACTATATTTCCAATGGCTCAGAGTAGGCTAGAATCAGTAAATTTGGAAGATTATGGGGAAAAACTCCTGAGAGTAGTCAGATGATAATACTATGAACCAGAAACCTGCTTCCTCAGAACTAAAAGCAATTTCCCTTTGTTTTATTCTTCAATGTTGGAAGGAGGTGGATGCCTTAAGTAATCTACAGAAAACAAGACAGGTGAAGACATTATACTAAGAAGCTTACAAATCTCTGGAAACCAATCTCTAGATTTTTGTAGCAATGCTGCATTATGGATAGTCTTCTTAATAGAAGATCCAGTTTTATTTTGCTCATTAGCTCTCCAAGAAAAAAAAGAAAAGAAACTATTTGAAGAGCAAGGAGCTCAAGTGGAAATGCACATGCCTAGCATAAGTAAGGCCTGGCCTGATTCAGATTCCTTGTACATATACCCCTAACCTTTTCTCATAGACTTTTCTCCAAAACTGGTAGTACCAATGGCCTAGAAAATGTCCGACTTCATCAGGTCATTAATTTCTGGGAGTGATCCTACATCCCCAGCATTGACAGGTATTTTTCTTAATAAAATAAAATAAAGCTCTTCATGCTGAGGCAGGGAAACTACGCCTACTGACAGATTCAAGGATGGGTTTTATAGAACAAAGTCCCCTCCAAAGGGAAGAAAATATTTTTGTTATAATAATAATGTATTTGATTTTCATAGAATACCAATTCTTTTTACGGTACATTATATTGTTCAAAGAGATAGTACAGGGGTTAAGGGACATGCTTATTATGAAAATGACTTAAGGTTGGTCCCTGCTACCCTGAGCACTGCTTTGATAACCTGGTCAATTAACTACACTGCAGGACCCAGCAACACCACATTGTTAGACCTTTGCATTGAACTTCAGGGTGATTTGGCCAGAAATACTCAGGAAGTGCCCGCATGACTTTGTGAGCACTGTTTGGGAGGCCTTCTAACCTCCCAAATCACCCTACTCCATGTCCCCGCCAAAGTGCATTGCTTATGCCAAAGGTATACAGATAAAGGTAATGGTCTTTCCTTTGGGGACATTTTAGGAACTGAGATAACCATAAAAGTTCATGACAACAGTTAACAGTGTGTAAAACATGGTCTGTATCTGCTAACTATTCTTGAAGAAATTAAGGAAAATATTAAATGGTCTTTATTAGTCATATAGTTAAATACATCAAACATTATTTAAAGATAATTGAGAATGTTTCACTGAGGAATACAGTTTAAAGATACATGGTGAAGGATTGATGGACTATAAGCAAGTGGAAAAGTGGTAAAAGAGTATTTCAGAAAAGAATGGTATGATCCCAGGAGAAGGGTCAAAGACATGGATCAGACAAGAGGAGATCTCAGCAGGACTGTCCTTTGAAAGGTGTCTCAGGTCAGGCATGAAGATTTTTCCCTGGTTTCCCCTTAATTAAACTTCTTCCCAATGTCCTTCTTTTCCTTCTTCTTATCCTTCCATTTTTTTAAATTAGAAACATAGTTTTTATTTAACTATATTATTTCTTGACTTCAAGGTTCATTCTTTTTTGGGGGGGATCCACACCCGGCAGCTCTCAGGGGTTACTCTTGGCTCTACGCTCAGAAATTGCTCCTGGCAAGCTCAGGGGGACCATATGGGATGCCGGGATTCTTACCACCATCCTTCTGCATACAAGGCAAACTCTCTACTCCATGCTATATCTCCGGCCTCAAGGCTCTTTCTTTTTTCCTCAGCCTTTTTCTCACCTCTTTTCTCTTAACTATTATTTCACTTGATTATACTGCTCCTTTCCAAGTATGTTGTGACCTCTTCTTTGGTAATTATAGTTCATTGAAACATAGGAAAAAGTGATATAATCAAAGAAGGAGGTTACATACCTGTGCTACATAATTCTTAAAAGAAAAAAATGAGGTTAAATAGTTTTAATATATTCATGATCAGGTTTTCTTCATATGAGTTTAAGACCACAGGAAATCATACAAATATTATCTTAGTTAAAAAAAAAAGGACTGTCAGTTATCCAGAGTGATAGCATAGTGGAAGGCCATTTGCCTTCCACGTCTAACTTGGAATTGACCCGGGTTTGATCCCTGGTATCCCATATGCTCCCTGGAGCCTGCCAGGAACGATTATCAGCACAGAGCCAGGATTAACCCGTGAATGTCACAAAGTATGGTAAATAAAACAACAACACCAAAACCCAAAACAAACAAAGCATTGTCAATATCTCATTTTACTTTTTCTAGAATCAAACTTTTATTTTTATACACATGATAAAGCTCAACGCTATGAACACTTAGAGTAAAATTTTCACCAACTCTCAAGAAGAAAAGAAAAACATTACAAAATAAGATTTTTTTAAAACAACTTTATTACATACATGATTGTGTTTGGGTTTCAGTCATGTAAAAAACACCACCCATCACCAGTGCAACATTCCCATCACCAATGTCCCAAATCTCCCTCCTCCCCACCCGACCCCCGCCTGTACTTTAGACAGGCTTTCTATTTCCCTCATACATTCTCTTTATTAGGATAGTTCAAAACGTAGTTATTTCTCTAACTAAACTCATCCCTGTTTGCAGTGAGCTTCATGAGGTGATCTGGAACTTCCAGCTCTTTTCTCTTTTGTGCCTGAAAGTTATTATTGCAAGAATGGTTTTCATTTTTCTTAAAACCCATAGATGAGTGAGACAATTCTGCATCTTTCTCTCTCTCTGTGACTTATTTCACTCTGCATAATAGATTCCATGTACATTCATGCATAGGAAAATTTCATGACTTCATATCTCCTGACAGCTGCATAATATTCCATTGTGTATATTTACCATAGTTTCTTTAACCATTCATATCTTGAGGGGTATCTTGGCTGTTTTCACAGTCTTGCTATGGTAAATAGTGCTGCAATGAATATAGGTGTAAGGAAGGGATTTTATTGTATTTTTGTGTTCCTAGGGTATATTCCTAGGAGTGGTATAACTGGGTCGTATGGGAGCTCAATTTCCAGTTTTTGGAGGAATCTCCATATTGCTTTCCATAAAGGTTGAACTAGATGGCATTCCCACCAGCAGTGGATAAGATTACCTTTCTCTCCACATCCCCGCCAACACTGCTTGTTCTCATTCTTTGTGATGTGTGCTAATCTCTGGGATGTGAGGTGGTACCTCATAGTTGTTTTGATTTGCATCTCCCTGATGATTAGTGATGTGAGCATTTTTTCATGTGTCTTTTGACCATTTGTATTTCTTCTTTGTCCAAGTGTCTGTCCGTTACTTCTCCCCATTTTCTGATGGGATTAGATTTTTTTCTTGTAAATTTGTCAGTGCCTTGTATATTTTGGAGATTAGCCCCTTATCTGATGGGTATTGGGTGAATAGTTTCTCCCACTCAGTGGGGGGCTCTTGTATCCTGGGCGCTATTTCCTTTGAGATGCAGAAGCTTCTGAGCTTAATATATTCCCATCTGTTAATTTCTGCTTTCAATTGCTTGGAAAGTGCAGTTTCCTCTTTGAAGATGCCTTTAGTCTCAATGTCCTGGAGTGTTTTACTTATGTGTTGTTCTATGTATCTTATGGTTTCGGGTCTGATATCGAGGTCTTTCATCCATTTGGATTTAACCTTCATACATGATGTTAGCTGGGGATCTAAGTTCAATTTTTTGCAAGTGGCTAGCCAGTTGTACCAACACCACTTGTTGAAGAGGCTTTCTTTGCTCCATTTAGGATTTCTTGCTCCTTTATCAAAAATTAGGTGATTGTATGTCTGAGGAACATTCTCTGAGTATTCAAGCCTATTCCACTGATCTGAGGGCCTGTCTCTGATAACTGTTTTGATATGCTGTTTTGATAACTATTGCTTTGTATTAAAGTTTAAAGTTGGGGAAAGTAATTCCTCCCATATTCTTTTTCCCAATGATTGCTTTAGATATTCTAGGGTGTTTATTGTTCCAAATGAATTTCAAAATGCCTGATCCACTTCTTTGAAGAATGTCAGGGGTATCCTTAGAGGAATCACATTAAATCTGTACAATGCTTTGGGGAATATTGCCATTTTAATGATGTTAATCCTGCCAATCCTTGAGCAGGGTATGTGCTTCCATTTCCGTGTGTCCTCTCTAATTTCTTGGAGTAGAGTTTTATAGTTTTCTTTGTATAGATCCTTCACATTTTTAGTCAAGTTGATTCCAAGATATTTGAGTTTGTGTGGCACTATTGTGAGTGGGGTTGTTTTCTTAATGTCCATTTCTTTCTTATTTCTATTGGTGTATAGAAAGGCCATTGATTTTGTGTGTTAATGTTGTAGCCTGCCACCTTGCTATATGAGTCTATTGTTTCTAGAAGCTTTTCTCATAGAGACTTTAGGGTTTTCTAGGTAGTGTATCATGTCATCTGCAAACAGCAAGAGCTTGACTTCTTCGTATCCTATCTGGATTCCCTTGATATCTTTTTTTGCCTAATCACTATAGCAAGTACTTCCAGTGCTATTTTGAATAGGAGCGGTGAGAGAGGAAAGCCTTGTCTTGTGCCAGAATTTAGAGGAAAGGCTTTCAGTTTTTCTCCATTGAGGACAGTATTTGCCTCTGGCTTGTGGTAGATGGCCTTAACTATATTGAGAAAGGTTCCTTCCATTCCCATCTTGCTGAGAGTTTTGATCAAGGATGGGTGTTGGAACTTATCAAATGCTTTCTCTGTGTCTATTTATATGATCATGTGATTTCTCCTTTTCTTGTTGTTGATGTTGTGTATTATGTTGATAGGTTTATGGATGTTAAACCATCCTTGCATTCCTGGGATGAAACCTACTTGATCGTAGTGGATGATCTTCTTAATGAGGCATTGAATCATTTTTGCCAGGATTTTGTTGAGGATCTTTGCATCTGTATTCATCAGCGATATTGGTCTGTAATTTTCCTTTTTGGTAGAATCTCTGTCTGGTTTAGGTATCAAGGTGATGTTGGCTTCATAAAAGCTATTTGGAAGTATTTCCGTTTGTTCAATTTCATGAAAGTTTCTTGCCAGGATTGGTAGAAGTTCTTCTTGAAAGGTTTGAAAGCCATCTGGGCCTGGACTTTTGTTTTTGGGCAGACATTTGATTACTGTCTTAATTTCCTCAATGGTTATGGGTGTGTTTAGATATGCTACATCATCTTCATTCAACCGTGGAATATTATAAGAGTCCAAAAATTTATCCATTTCTTCCAGGTTTTCATTTTTAGTGGCATAGAGTTTCTCAAAGTAGTTTCTGATTACCCTTTGGATCTCTACCCTATCAGTAGTGATCTCTCCTTTTTCATTCCTAATACGAGTTATCAAGTTTCTCTCTCTTTTTTTGTTAATTTTGCCAGTGCTCTATCAATCTTGTTTAGTTTTTCAACTTCTGCTTTCTTTGATCTCTTGGATTGTTTTTCGGGTTTCCACTTCATTGATTTCTGCTCTCAGCTTTTTATTTCCTCCTGTCTTCCTATTTTTGGGTCCTCTTGTTGAGTACTTTCTAATTCTATGAGCTGAGTCATTAAGCTATTTAGATATGCCCCTTCTTCTTTCCTGATGTGTGCTTGCAAAGCTATAAAATTTCCTCTCAGTACTGCTCTTGCTGTGTCCCATAAGTTCTGATAGTTTGTGCCTCCATTGTCATTTGTTTCTAGGAAGGTTTTGATTTCCTCTTTGATTTCATCTAGGACCCACTGGTTATTGGGTATGAGGCTGTTTAACTTCCAGGCATTAATGTTTTCTTCTGTGTCCCTTTGTAGTTCACATATAATTTCAGAGCCTTCTGGTCAGCGAAGGTAGCCTGTAAAATTTCTATCCTGTTGATATTATGGAGGTATGTTTTATGTGCTAGCATGTAGTCTATCCTGGAGAATGTTCCATGTCCATTAGAGAAGAATGTGTATCCAGGCTTCTGGGGGTGGAGTGTCCTGTATATATCTACTAGGCCTCTTTCTTCCATTTTTCTTTTCAGGTCTAGTATATTCTTGTTGGGTTTCAGTCTGGTTGATCTGTCAAGTGTTGACAATGTCGTGTTGAGGTCTCCCACTATTATTGTGTTGTTATTGATATTATTTTTCAGATTTGTCAACAATTTTATTAAATATTTTCAGACCCTCATTTGGTGCATATATGTTTAGGAGAGTGATTTCTTCCTGCTGTATGTATCCCTTGATTAATACAAAATGTCCATCTTTGTCCTTTACAACTTTCCTAAGTATAAAATTTGCATCATCTGATATTAGTATGTCCACTCCAGCTCTTTTATGGGTGTTGTTTGCTTGGATAATTTTCCTCCAGCCTTTTATTTTGAGTCTATGTTTGTTCTGCCTATTCAGTTGTGTTTCTTTTAGGCAGCAGAAGGTTGGATTGAGTTTTTTGATCCATTTAGCCATTTTGTGTCTCTTAACTGGTGCACTTAGTCCATTGACATTGAGAGAAAGAATTGTCCTGGGAGTTAGTGCCATCTTTATATCGAAGTTTGGTGTGTCTGTTGGTCAATGTTGTCTTAAAGTAGGCAGTTCAGTTTTTCTTTTAAGTATGGTTTTGAGTCTGTAAAGTTTCTGAGTTGTTGTTTGTCTGTGAAACCATGTATTGTTCCTTCAAACCTGAAAGTGAGTTTTGCTGGGTGCAGTATTCTAGGCGAAGCATTTATTTCATTGAGTTTTGTCACTGTGTCCCACCACTTCCTTTTGGCCTTGAGTGTTTCTGGTGACAGGTCTGCAGTAAATCTCAAGGATGTTCCATTGAATGTAATTTCTCTTTTCGATCTTGCTGCATTCAGAATTTTGTCTCTATCTTTGGAATTCATCATTGTGACTAGGATGTGTCTTGGGGTGTCTTTTTTTCTGGGGACTGTTTTAGTTGGTACTCTTTGGGCATGCAGGATTTGATTGTATGTATTCTTTAGCTCTGGTAGTTTCTCTTAAATGATGTTCTTGACCGTTGATTTTCCTCGAGATTTTCTTCCTGGGTCTCTGGGACTCCAATGATTCTTAAGTTGTTTCTGTTGAACTTACCATAGATTTCTATTTTCATCTGTTCCCATTCATTGAGTAATTTTTCTATTGTTTGATCATTTGCTTTAAGGCTTTTTTCCAATTTCTTCTGCTGTATGGAATTATTATTCATCTCATCTTCCAGTGTACTAATTTTGTCCTCAGCTGCTGTTAACCCATGGGAAATCTCAACCATGTTTTTCTTTAATTCATCTACTGAGTATTTCAAACCTGTTATTTGACCTGAAATTTCAGTTTTGAGTTTTCTGATTTCTATCTTCATATTCTCTTGATTCTTATTAGTGTTCTCTTCTATACTTCCTTTGAGTTCTTTGAACATTTTCCATATTGCAACTCTAAACTCCTTATCTGAGTGACTGACTAGTTGGTTGGTCATGTTCAAGTCATCAGAGTTGCCATTGTCATTCTCTATGTCTGGCGCTGGCCTGTGTTGTTCCCCCATTGTCGCACTTGTATTGTGGGTTTTTCTATGGGTTGTGGTTGTATTCATTGGATAAATGATGTGCACGGCAGCGCTCCTCTGGCTCCACCCTTTCTGGGCTTGTAAACTCACCTCTAGGGAAGGCTTCAGGGAAGGCAATCCATCAGCAGATGAGCCACACACAGGATAAAATAGGGCAGAAAATGGAGCACAGCACAGAAGACAGGCAGATAGGGGTGCTGGCATCTGAGTTCCAGCAGAGTTCAGCGGCTTCCCCTTTCTTGGCTTGTAAGCTCACCTCCAGGGAAGGCTCCAAGGAAGGCGAGCCATCCGCAGATGAGCCACACACAGGACAAAATCAGGCCGAAAATGGAGCACAGCACAGAAGACAGGCAGATAGGGGTGCTGGCATCTGAGTTTCAGCAGAGTTCAGTGGCTTCCCTTTCTCAAAATAAGATATTTTTAAAGCTGCAATGACCATGTTAGCCATAGCCAGAACCAATAGTCCACTATAGACTAGGTATATATAAAGTCTCTGATGTTTCTCTTAAAAACCTCTCAGACATCATACTGAGTCTTTCATTATTAGTTGAAGGAAAGCAAGAAAATATCAACTGTTCTTTTGTGATCATTTGTTTTTAAAAATGCCAGCTTTCTTTGTCTGATATACTCTTTACTTCCATGTTCTGTTTCTTCATAAGAAAATTTACTCTTGTATCCTTCAGAATCTTTAAAGTGAACACAGACAATATCAGAAATATTCTTATTCCCCAGAGAAACAACTTAAAAAAATACGAGCCTTCAGTTAAATATAATATCCTATATTAATTTAAGAAAATGCTTTCTAGGGTTTTTTCTTGAATTCTGAGCATGCAAAAGCATTATTTCTGAGCTGCATTTCAACAGAAATTCTTTGAAGAGACACATTTAGAAAGATGGCTTGTAATCAGATTTTGGAAATTGTATCAGTCACTTCAGAGCAGTTGAGATTTTATGGTTTGGAGGTTTGACAGAATGAGGGGTCAAGAAATAAATTATGGTTTGGATTACCTCAGCCATTGTAGAATTTTTCCCCCTGCATTTCATCTTGAAAATAACTTTCAATTCCTAAGCATACTATGTTTATTTACCATAAGTGAAATAGTTAAATTAAGTAATCTAATAAAAACATTTGCTATTGACAAATCAATATAGCTTAGCTTTTATTGTGGTTAGATGATGGTTCTATAATTCTTAATGGTACTTAATAAAAACTCATAATTTTTATGAAAATATTTGAGTGAAACAATTGTTTCACAAAACTTAATTTTATTCCTCATATTTTATTTTAAAGTCCTTACTAACAGTATGTGAACCAATATTACGATCTGATATTGTAGCTTTAAGATACCTCTTTCAGAATGGGAAAAGCCAATTGGAGATATCACAGGAAAAAGCATTGACCTAACACTGAAATTTTGTATTTTTCCTGAAAGCTATTTTTCTTGGATCTACAACAAATACAACTGTGAATTGGTGTCCAGATGGGCTCTAATTCTAGAAAAAAAAAAAAAAAAACAGGGGGAGGCCCAAGTACCCCAAAGAGTTGGAATTACACCTCATTTTGAACAGATGGCAAAACCAGAAACCTGGGATTTCCTAAAACTTAACCAAAAGGAACATTTTATCTTAGTGCAAGCATGTTAACTATCAAAATTTGTTAAAGAGAATGCTCTTCACAAAGCAAGCTTCTATGTTTATACAGTTTGGGAACAATTAGAACTTCAATGGCTGCTAGTCAAGTAAAATGATATGTGGAGTTATCTTTTGAGGGGGTAGCACAAAGCTTTGAGAAGGCCCAAAGGTGTAGGGATAAACTAGTCTCATAATTCCAAAATAATTGTCCATGACAAAATACAAATATTGATTCTTGATAAAAATAAAAAGAGATAGTTTTCTGTGATCTATAACCATTCCTTCTCTTTGCAGTCCAGGTGAAGTCCTGAGTAGGGTCATGAGAGAGAGAGAGAGAGAGAGAGAGAGAGAGAGAGAGAGAGAGAGAGAGGAGAGAGATTATTTTACTGTTTTCTATGACATGTGAGCTAGGTTTTCTTCATGGTTAGGTTACAAGCTATAAATCATTCACTAGTCTCCAAAAAGTATTCACTCTACTACCACTACACATTTTAAATATCCATGCTCATCTTCACTGCTACCACTCATAACTAATTATAAAATTTGACATTATCCTCTATCCATGTATATATACATATACATACATACATATATATACTTATATATTAAATAATAGAGTTGACTCTTGAACAACATGGGGAGTAAGATGATACAGGTTCTGACTATAAAAATTGTGAATATCTTGTGGTTGGCCCTCCTTGTACAGTTATTTTATATCTGTGGATTCAGTCAATTGTTATCTATATTAAGCAGTTGTTTGATCTGTGAATATGAAACAAGTGAACAGAGAAAAACAATCTACATATATGTGAAGTCACAAAGGTCAATGCTTTGTTGTTTTGAGATTGACTATACATATATTCTCTCTAAATAATATAACACATTTTTTCGTATAACTCATAAATGTGATTTGCAGGAAAATGAGTTATGACTCATTATGATAATTTTGCAATTATAATAGCTTAATTATAAAACATTATTTTCTTTCCAGATTTTATTTCACTCCATTCATCCATCCACTATTAGGCTCGCTTTCCCCAGAATGATAAAAGATGACTGCTGAAGCAAGTGCTTATTTTCTCTTTCTTGGCACAATTTTCTGCCAAGGTGAGTCATACTGGGTACTGATAAAGAAACTTCAGTATTTCTTTTATTGCTTTATAAAGTCTAAACCTAGTAAAAGAGATAAATAGCTTATTTCTTGTTTTATTTTCTCTTAATTTTTTCTGTACTGTCATTGAATCCTTCTTATCTTTGAGATCCTAAGCAACAGGTACAAGTGTACTTGTACCAGGCTCTTAAAACTATTTAAGGAGAAACCTCATATATAATACTCAGGAGGTTCTGAGTCAACTCCCAAAATACCATGACAATAGGTTGTGCAGTTTGATGCTACAGCCCAGTGTTGCAATGCTCCTCAAACCTTGCAGTGCTGGGGACCGCAAGAGGCACACTCAGTGATGCTCTGAGGCCTCAACAGATATACTTGGTGATTCCTAGAATAGCAGATACTACTGGTAATCAAACTTGAAGATTTGTATATATAAGGAATGACGTCAGCCCTTCGTATTACCTCCCCACATCCGGGGCCTTAAATCTTAGTGTACAGAGTGTCTTTGCCTATAAGAAGTTAATAAATTCACTCTTAATAAACGTCATATGTTTTTTATAGCTCTTTTATTTCTCTATGAAAATTCGTCTGTTCTCAGTTCTTAGATGTTTACACATATAGAAGAATGGAAGAATGGAAGAAGGATACATGTGTCAACTCTTGTTCTCGTTCTTCAATTTTTTAGTAGTTATAAAGATTCATACTGTAAATGGGAACCATCTGTTAGGGTTTGTAGAGCATCACTCAGCTGCAGATTTTCTTCTTTAAGAAAAAAAAAGAACTTATTTGGAAAACAGAACTAGCATACATATAATGTAGAGTTATACAATTCATGAGAAATAGTCAATCATAGGTTTATATATCATGTATATGAGTGGATGCTACAACATCAATTTAACACATATTTTTAATCCTGGATATAACACATAATTTTATTCAGAGAAATTATGCTTCTCTACACTATTGCCCCTATGTATTTAAATTTTACTTCACTGTTTTCTATTGCATAAAGTTATATATTTCATTTTACAGCTGGGTTAACATATACCCATGCCTTATGAATCATCTATGCTCACAAGTAATGACATAAAGACAGATAAAACTTTTTAATGTACATGAATGTCTATATTTATCTGGTCTTTGCTATATTCCAATTGATTCAACAATTCCATGGAAAACTCCAGAAAATTTCCCTAATTTGACACTGCTGGTTGTCGGCTATTTTTTTTCCCCCTCTTGTATCAACAACTGTGACAAAATAGGCAGCAGATTAGAATCTTCATGATTTTTTCAGGTTATTTCCCAGGACAAATTTGCTCTTATCAGAGGAATGACTCGGTACACATTATTGGTGGTATTTGACCTTATTCCCCTATTCAAGTAGAATTTAGTTGGGGGACTATGGCCAAGGAAGTCATCTTGTAAATTATCCCTCAGAAAGGTTCTACTTTCCTTTTCTTCTTTCCTCACCTCCTCCTCTGCTCCTGCAAATGTCTATGAAGAAGGAATAGGATTCAATAAAATATGAACTGAAACATGCAGCAGGCTTAGAAGTTCAGTAGAGAACACAGTTATACAGAAAGTTTGTCCAGAAAACTGGAATTCGATCTTAGAAATTTATGTTTACAGTTAAAGAAGCATTTTATATTTTAATTAGAAATAAAATAATACACTCAAGGTTTTATGATGTGTTTTGAGACAGCTCTATTAGGAATATTAGAAGAGTATAAAAGTATTTGATGGTGTCTGAACAACATGATCCCACTTAAACTTCTGGACATGTGGGATAAAAAGCATATATTAACCCTCCCTCTCCAAGTTATTTTCCAATCATATCTAATTAGTAGTTGAGCTATTAATAATCACAAAAAACTATTTACAATAGTTGAAAAAGTCATTAGTACTAATTTCCATAAATTGTTTGAAACTTCCAGTTAGAAATACCAATGAATTAATTCACCAAGTCTAGCAATGAGTTAGCTCAATGAAAACTGTCAGGGTTATAAGTGCAGAGAAGTAGTATACTCAGGACAATAAGGTTATACAACATTCTTGAAAATCCTCATTACTTTGAAAATTAACCCGACAAGAGTCTAAATATGATAATATTTCTACAAGACAGCAAGATACTATTACATTAAAGAAAGACTCAATCTACTTATTGCTCATCAAGTATCTTTCTTCTTCCTTCCTTCCTTCCTTCCTTCCTTCCTTCCTTCCTTCCTTCCTTCCTTCCTTCCTTCCTTCCTTCCTTCCTTCCTTCCTTCCTTCCTTCCTTCCTTCCTTCCTTCCTCTTCTTTCCTTTCTTTTCAAAGAGCCAGTATGATATTTAGCTCCTTTTATATATAATCAAGGGTTTCTTTAGTTATAAAGAAGCTGCTAAATTGGAATGCAGAGCGAAAGCCATTTTACTTATGAGAGTAAATACTTTTTAATTAAAAATAATTTTATTGCTTTTGTTAAGTAATTAAAATTTACGAAATGATTTCTCAAAAATATTTATTAATATTAAGTTGTTTTTTGGCATATACCAGTAAATTGCAAGCAATTATTTTACTCTGCATGTGTAATTAAAGTGACTAAGTAATTACGTTTTTCCCCTTTAGTTTAGTTGACACTATCTCATTTTTCTAATTTTTGGCTCATTTTTATTTTTATTAGTGAATGCTTCATAGAAGTAAGATAAGGGGTTCCAGTTAGCAAGAGGGAAGCAGCTTCTTTTACTGAGCTTTGGAGAAATACAGACAAATACTGTATGTCATGTTTGCATTCTAATGTCCTTTGTTTGGCGGATGCTTTTTCTTCCTTTATCTATATACACTGCATATTGTTAATATATGGGTTTTGAAATATTTATAAAATGAAGATATTAAATAATTTAATATATTAATTTATATATTTCAGCTTTTATTCAATTTGAAATAAATAAGTACTAAGCACTTCATCTAAACATTGGCTCTGCTTGTCTCTCAACAGTTTATTTTTCTTGTTATTCCTCAGATATAATCAATTCCCTTCAGTTGCACTCATTTTTTTTAATATTGAATGTCCTTTAACAACTCTCATCATGTGTGTTGGTTCCATGTGATCCTTAAGCATCAGATGAAGGAAAAGTTCAATCAACATGATAGCTTCTTTCTAAATAAAGGAGAATAAAAAGCAGAGGCAAAACAACACACAGGAAAAAAAATCTATTATCCTTAATCATAATAAATTATGAAGTGTTTCCAATGCAGTGAATGTTAAATACTGATAGCTGACACTGACTTCTTGTTGAATATCTTGGACTATGGTAGCAGGGTCTAGGCCTATTGCCCACATGAATTACTTGGAAAAACAAAACCAACAAATCTTGAAATAAAAAATAGTGAAGATTCCTGGGTGCATTTTGGAATACATTTTCATGTTGTTGAGCCAACCAGGTCAGATGGTTCAATGCTAAAGATTGGTAATTCAATATTTTTAGGTCCCAGTGGTGCTTGTGTACCCACGGTCACATCTAGTGGTGCTTTCCTGAGGATTGAAATTGGAGCATTTCACATGCAGTGCATGCTCCCCTTACCCCTATGCTATTTCTCTAGCACTTAGGACAGGCTTATAGTTGGAAAAAATTTTTGGATTAGACCAACAGTACAACAGCCTATGATTCTTCATATAGCCAAATAAAATAATAAGGATCAGATTTTCTTTCCACCTGAAACAATATTTTAAAATAAATTAATAAATCAGTAGTTTGAAAAAAACTGTACTTTAAATAACAGATAGTGTTAATGAGAAAAAAGTGGTAAGTCCTATATACTTTCAAATTTACTTATTTTGAATATTTTCAAAGATGTTTCATCAAGAGTGGATGCCTGGACTTTATCTTTAAAGTTAATTAAAGAGCAGGCATATGAAAATGACATACAACTAGAAAATAATACATCAAATAATATATTACAGAAAAAGTAAGTTGTAAATATAATAGGGTGTAACAGTAAGACTTTTTTAGTAGATAACATCATTCTTGTTTAAGGAAAAAGGTAAAGCAATATAGAAGTGCAAGAGATTCCACATGATATTTCCTGAAAAGAGAATGACATAGAACTAAAACTAAAACAGATTAGAAAAAATAGAGAAATTGTTTGCAGAAATTAAAACCACTCTTACAGATGAAATAAAAGTTCAAAGATAACAAATTAAATGTAGCAAAACTTTTAAGTGATCTGGGAGAAGACTCGGTGGAATGAAACACATATTTTAAAGATAGAAGCCTTATTTTGATGCTTGGCACCACATGTTTTCTTGAGCACCACCAGCAGTAACCCCAGAGCACTGAGTCACTAGGTATAACTACAACTCCTCAATTAATTTTTAAGAATTGTAGATGTTGGGAACTGGAGCTACAGCACAGCAGTAGGGTGTTTGCCTTGCATTCAGCTGATCCAGGATGGAAGGTGGTTCAAATCCTAGCTTCCCAGATGGTCCTCCAACCTGGGAGCAATTTCTGTGTGGATAGGCAGGAGTAAGCCCTGAGCTTCACCAGGTGTGGCCCCCCCAAACCAAAAACAAACAAACAAACAAAGCAAAAAAAGTGTAGATGTCATCATTGAGAATAGGGAGAAAGGCAAAATGAATCGAACCAAACTAAATACAATGGGAGTAGTATATTTTTAAGTCACAGATAGAAATAAATACTATATTAAAAATCTATACTAAATATTTGGAAACCTTTCACAAATGAGATACTTTGATCTTGGGCAACATTTTCAGTATTTTTTCCCAGGGCCATTTCAAGATTGGTCTTTCCAGAGATCCCTTTGAATTCTACTCTGAACTTCATTCTTTTAGTTCAAATAGGTAAGCATTACAATGTGTCGGCTCCAGAGATCACACCAATTTTTGTTATAGTGTTAGTTTCGATAATAAGTATCTTTATGAGAACATGAGTCTTCTCTTTTATGTCCCCTTTACACTGAGTGGGCTATTAGTAGCATGGTGCAGTGAATATTTGGAACTCATACATAAAATGAAAATCTTTCTCATGAATCACAGCAGGGATCTCTGGGTGTTGATCTAGTGTTCAATAGTGTTACCAAGGTTGACAGTCACCTGTTACTGATTTTCTATTGCTTTCATAGAAGTGAGGAACTGAAGGACTTATTTTTATCAGAACATTATAACTTAAAATATATTTTTGTTCTTTTCAGTTGCTATGACATGCCAATATTCTAAGTCAATTCAGAGTGCAGAAGTTGTCAAAAATGCTGGGCAAGGAATGAAGGGACAAGAGTTCTAGTATATAACTCAACAGCTCATCTAGGATGTGCCTTCAGAGAAATAAAATTAACTCTGTTCTGTTGCATGTTGCTTCTCCAACACCTTCAGCCTCATTATATATTTTTACAAATCATGTTTTTATAAGACATACTTAGTTTTAGTTTCTTTGTAAAATATCTCGGTCTCTAGCCAGTATTTCTTTTTTTTTTATTGTGTCTGAAGTTCATTACACAGAATTATTTACGATATATAGTGATAATGAATGAAGGGCATTTCCACCACCAATGTTGTCCTCCCTCCACTCTTGTTCCCAGCATGTCTCCCACATCTCCCTCCTTTACCCCCCAGAATCCTAGTGCAAATGGTCTCCGCCTTACAGCTTGTTATAGGTTGGGAATCTATTCTTTTTGGTGTTCCAGTCTGGTCATTTTTTATTTACACTACATGTTCATATCACTGGTCCTGGTATAATTCTTTTTCCCCTCTCAATTTATGAGGCTGAATGATTCAAATTATGCTATTCTGTTGGAGATAAGGTTAAGGAAAAGAGGAGAAAAAATTTGGTATCAACGACTAAAAAAAAAATCACCGAATAATATCCACAAGAGTGGAAAAGAAAGAAAAAAGTGGGAGAAAAAAGAGAAGGAAAATAATATCAAAAATAAATAAATAAATAAATAAATAAAACAAAACAAAACCAGAAAAAGTGCTGCAGTGGCAGGGTTTGTGTTAACCCATCTTTTTTTTTTTTTTTTTTGTATAGGCACAGCAAGTATTGGGGAAGGAAGAAAATTCCCATGGCCTAAGAGATTCAGGGTTTCTCCACTCTTGAAACAAATTGTCATGGGAACAATCACTGGCTCCATACCTTCTCATTGCCATATCCCAGGGTTTGGGTTTTTTTTTTTTTTTTTTTTCTTTTGTGGTGTCAGGAACCTTTCGTCTCTGTTGTGGATGAGAAAATAAGGCCACTATAGCAAGCAATCTTGGAATTTGCGCAGGTCCTAGGACAGGGCCTAGGATAGAGTCTTTAAGTTTCTAGAGGTACTGTTCCTCCATTGTTGGTGTGTTCAGTTTTCTGTATCATGTGCTCCATGTTTTTGATCATTTCCTAAGCTGAAGTCTAGGAAATTATGGTTCCAATGGTTCTGCTCAGTCTCTGTTGTCAGAATTGGGTCTCTGTACTAAGAAGTCTTGATTTTTGTAAAAGACCTGGGCTATAGCCTAGGGTAGGGTTTTCCTTAAAGGTCTCAAGTTACGATCTGTTCAGTCACAGTTGTCAAAGCCAGTTTTCTGTAGTTAGTACTTTTATTTTTCATAGTTCAAAGGATGATACATCTTCTGATTTCCACTTAGTGTTAGGTGATGTGATAGGACCTCCTGGTCTTAGGTCAAGTTGTCATTTCCTCGCTGTCATATTAACACTGGCACAAGTATATCTCCCAACGGAGCTTAGTTCCTGGTGTTGTGGCATGGGTTTGTTTCAGTTCTACGTCTGGGATCTGGGATTTGAGAATGAATTAACACTGTCCAATCTTGTGGACACTGAATTGTATCCACATGACAAATATCCAGGATGGAAGGCACCCTTGTATAAAAAGTGTGAGTTCTTATCCTAGAAGATAAGATCTTGTGTCTGAGTCCATGATTTCCCCTTATTTACTGTGCCTATACAAAAACATATGGTGTCCTTTTGTATTGCTGGTGCTATTCCAGGTAAGCATGACAGGCCACACGTACAGTATCTGTGGTGTGGTCTGAGCTTTTATCCCAGGCAAGACGTTTTCTTGGTTTTTGACCAAGCAGCACCAAAACTGGTGAGGGTAGAGAAAATATGTATATATATACACACACAAAAAGAAAATTGAGAAAAAAGGGAAAAAGGTATTTGAAAATGAAAGTGACTGGGGAGGCTATCTGTATGTTTAGGAATATATATCTTAAGATACATTATTATAAAGGTATTAAGCTAACGTAGGCAATATAGGCCTCCCAATTAGGTCTTCTGAGATATTCTTGTGGGAAGCGAAAGCCAAGGTACCTTTTCATATCGCAGACTTTGGTCTAGAGTTTAAGATATGATTTGTGGCATTTCAGAGTCCTATAGTGTCTTTGATCTGGGGGTTTTGCTGCAGCTGAATCCGGTATCATGCAACCGTCCATGACTTGAAGGTGGTGAGAGGGGTCACAAGCTTGAGTCAGGAGGCTTATTGGTTGTGATTCCTTGCTGAGACACAAGATGAGGGATCAAGAGGGTGTCGTTCATTGAGGAGCTGGATGGTGGTCTGTTGGGAAGGAGGTCGGTCTTGGTGCCTAATGAGTTAAAAACTGAGGGTAAACAAGGTTAAATAGGGGGGAGATAACAAATCCAGGTTGGGATATGGGGGCGGGGTAGAAAGGTCTCTAGGTGTGGAAAGGCAATATAGAAGAAGGGCTCTATACATTGTATAGATAAAATGTTTAAGGCTGAGGTTCGGTAGTTAGAGAGGACAATTGTATAGAAAGTAACGTTTACTAAGACACTGACTTCAGAGATCTATTTGAGTGCTATCCTCCATACATAGGATATTCCATTTCCTTACCTACAAATAGTCAAGAATTAGAATATTTTGAGCTATGTTAAAAAATGTTTGAGATAAATCTGCTTTGGCTAGCTGTCCAGCCCAGTGCCCACCACATACCAGTGCAAGGGCCCAACTCCTGCCATGTGGCGTCTCCAGGCCCAGCTCTCGCCTCTGTAGCTTGTGAATGAATGGATAGGGGCGAAGTTTTGCTCCACCCCATCCCATCCCCCAAGGCCCAGGTTACCAGATCAGGCCATGAAGACCATTCTGTCTAGCCAGTATTTTTATCATAAAAGTTTAAAATAATGTTTTATTCCAAATGGTAAGCATTTATTCTGTGAATTTCAATTTTCAGTTACTCTACTGATTTATTGTTTTTGTGGAAGAATCACTTGTTCCTACATGTGCTGTGTATACATTCCATGTAGATTTTAATGTCCAGTCTAACTTGCACAACTTTTGAGAATAACCAGACAAAAAGTCCAGAGGGCACACTGAAGGATTCTTACAGAATGCTTATAGCCTGTCTCTTTTGGCTAATTTGCAAAAGCATTTTTTGATTTAAAACAGAAGGAGGGAGAATCCCTGGGAGAAAACTCACATCCACTAATGTTCCTTCTGGAGTGAGTTATGAGAGGAAACCCCAGATGGATTAGAGATGAAGGTTAAACTTTGAGACACTAATTTATTGAAAAGGAAAGGATAGTAAAAGAACAGAAAGTGCTGTGAACATCATGTTGTATCCCTATGTCCTTTTTGCTCCATTCTCCATTTGTTCTAGTAATTTAAAGGTCTCAAAAAGAAATATGCATATCTGTAGAGGCAATATCACCCATATGCCTACGGAAAATATTTTTCCCCTGGAAACAAGGGAAATATGTATTCTAATTGGATTTTCTGATTAAACTATCCTGAACAAACTTTAAAAATGACAGTTCAGTTACAAGAAGAAGCCAAATAGAATTTTTGATAGAAATAGTATAAAAAAATCTCTGGAGCTACTCTGAAAAAATATAGTGAAATTTAATACTATATTTTATCAACCTTAAAACTGGAAACTGAATTCCCATATGATCCAACTATTAGCCTCCTAGGGATATACCCTAGGAACACAAAAATATAATTTAAAAATTCCCTCCTTGCACCAATATTCATTGCAGCGCTATTTACAATAGCCAGACTCTGGAAACAAACAAGATGCCCTTCAACAGACGAATGGCTAAAGAAACTGTGGTACATATACACAATGGAATATTATGCAGCTGTCAGGAGAGATGAAGTCATAAAATTTTCCTATATGTGGATGTACATAGAATCTATTATGTTGAGTGAAATAAGTCAGAGGGAGAGAGATAGACATAGAATAGTCTCATTTATCTATGGGTTTTAAGAAATTTTAAAGACATTACTGTAACATGGCCCAGAGACAATAGAGTTAAGGGCTGGAAGGGTCAGATGGATTGGCTCACAGTTTGAGGCTCATCACACAGTGATGAATGCTGTTAGGCAAATAACTACACTAACAACTAGCATGGAAATGTTAAAGAATGAGAGAAGTTGAGAGAAGTAGAATGCCTGTTGTGAATACAGGCAGGAGTGGGGAAGAATGGGGGGGTATTGGTGGTGGGAATGTTGCACTGGTGAAGGGAGGGTATTCTGTTTATGACTGAAACCCAACTATAAACATACTTGTAATCATGGTGCTTAAATAAAGATTTGTAAAAAATACTTCATAACAGAAAATTATCATTATTTAAAAAATTCTTAAATAATTTTATAATTTTTTTCCCAAATGTTGTGGATAAAGAGAGAAATAGATTCACTTGTCATCAACTATATATGAGGACTGGATAGTATTTCTGGTGGAATGTTTTGACAACATTAACCTCTCAAATTTTTATTTTGTACTCTTGGTAAGACTGAAACCCAACCACAATCATGTTTGTAACCAAGGTGCTTAAATAAAAAATATTATTTAAAAAAACTATTTTGGGAAAGAAATAAACAAATTGGGTCTATTTACTTTAATATTTATTGGTACCACATTAAGGTTAAAAATGCACAATTATTGAAACTTGCTGAATAGGGGAGTGATTTGAAACACAGTTCTGAATATTTGAGTGTATTATTCTTTTAAAAAATGTTTGCACTGGTGAAGGGAGGTGTTCTTTTGTATGACTGAAACTCAACTACAAACATGTTTGTAATCATGGTGCTTAAAAATATATTTAAAAAAAAGAGTTACTTTGACAAACATGCTAAGGAATAGGAGATAGTGAGAAATAAATAAAATATTTATATTTTTCTAAATATAAGAATTTTAATACCTTTTTAAAATTTTCTTATTTTTCTCAATTCCAACTAATAATTCATCAAGCTCTTAATACTATTGCTTAAGTGCCTAGTTGAGATCTTGTATAAGTGCATTTTAGAAAACATAATTTTTAAAAAAAATGCTATTTGCATGGATCCTTTAATAAGTTATTCTTTAAAATGACATGGGGTAGACAACAATATTAATTTCCTACCTCCATTTGATATTCTTTGTAAAGACCTTTTTGCAATGTAATCAAGAAATATGATTAAAGAAAGAAGTTAGCAGGGATATCTGGTAAACCACTTCTGAGAGAAGGCCTGAAAAGTTATTGCATGCTTAGAAAGTTACTATCACTGTGTAGATAACTCTGGTATAGTCTGATAAAGAATAAATGTGTGGAGGAATTCAATTCTCCACTCAAAGACGTCAAAGATTATCCAACTCTCAAGTTCAAGAGATAATTCAACAAAGGTAAGCTGAATTAAGTTACTTTATTCATAGCCAAGTGAAGAACAGCCAATATCTGTCCAATTGTCCAACTTACTTATATACACATGGGCAATAAAAATGCTCATTGTTTTAAACCACTGATCTACAAGTTGATTTGTTACACAGCGATAGCTCACTGATACATGAGGGGCAACTTATACTTTTCATATAAAATCAGGCCATCCTGAAGTTCATATCAAGATGATATTTCTGAAGGTGTTCTGCATCTTTCAAATCCCACATATACATCTATTTCTGCATTTCCCAGGAGTAGAAGCACAAAAATTCTGTATGAAAGGCTGCTCTTGAGATATTTTCATCTTAGTTGCAATCAAAATTTGCCAGAAATGTCGGAGACAGCTTGTTTAAGTGAGAGTTCCTGCTCAATTTCTTTTTTAAATGAGAGAGAGAGAGAGCAAAGGGAAAAAAACCCAATTTTTTAGATTTAGTTCATCTGTACTGGACACATTTAGAGACATAGTAGGGAGGAGTAATGTGTAAGCACTTCAAGTTATTTAGAAATTTGGGCAAAGTCTCAAACTCTCTGAGAATTCTTGACTGGATGCTGCAAATATGATTCTAAATTAATATCACTGGCATTAAGAATTGTCCCCACAAATTAATGTCTCATTCCTCAAAATGTTATTTATGGATTTCTCTGTGTTATGGTTGTTTTTCCCACTTTAGATGGGTTTGTTCTTTTACTATCATGCTTATGAGTTTTTGAAAGATCATCTTCATTTTTTATTTCAGGTCTTTTAATGAAAGTTGAGTTTTACTTACTTACTATTTGGTTAATATTTTACATTTCAGTTATCTAATTCAACCTATGGATCTAGAGAAGAGTATGAATAAAATTTTAGCAATAGGTGCACATTTAGAAAAAATAAAGAGCAAAGGATGAATATGTATGAAACTAACTTAAAATGCCATATTTATGAGGAGAGGAAAAATATTGGAGCCTCACTTTTCTTTTACATATTTTCAAAACATCACATGGGATTGAGTGGGACCAAGTAATAAGTATAAAATTTGTTGAGTGTGGTGGGTGTTTTTGTATTGCAGTGCAGTAAAATTTGGCAATGTGAATTGCTAGGGGTTTTGAATAGGGGGATATAATGGGGCTTGGGGAATAATAAAATCTATGGTTTCACAAGTGCTCAGTTTTCAAGAGGAAATTGGGTAAGATGCATGCTCTCTTTCTGTGTCAATTCACTTTATGCTAAAGACTAAGAGGACAAAGATTAGTGGACCAAGACCTGAACTTAGTATTGTTGCTACACTATTACTTTACTGCTTTTCTATATCCACACAGTGCTATAGTTATCACCTTTTTGTACACATCAAAGGAAGAAAAGGACAGAGAAAATGGAAAATTTAAGAGATGTCAATTGAAATGGAGATTCCTTCACTCATTCAGTGCTTTTGCCTGTATTCTTGAGAAGAAAATTTTAGAAAATACAAAGCCAAAACTTTCTGGACCCCAAAATTCCATGTCATGGCAACAAGTTATGAGAAAGCATGAATGAGTACAGATGACAGTCCAGGAGTTCACTAAAATGGTTATGATTAAATTAGGTGTGGGCAGTTATTTGTGAGTTTTTGCAATAGTGCAATAAATTATTAACATACATTCAGTGATAAGCACAAAATATCATACATATTTTTGTGCTAAAATAAAAAATAGATGAGGGGCCAGAGAGATAGCATAGTGGTAGGGTGTTTGCCTTGCATACAATCAACCTGGGAGAAACCTGGTTGGATTTCTGGCATCCATATGGAAACCCAGTCTGCCAAGATTAATTTCTAAGTGCAGAGCCAGGAGTAGCTCCTGAGCACTGCTGGATGTGGCCAAACAACCAATCAACCAATTAATTAATCAATCAATAAAGTTAAAAAAATAAATGAGAATTCTATCTTATAGCTCATAATAGAATGATGATATCATAAAAACCAACTAAACAAGACTGTGTTATTCCCTTATAAGAATAACTTGATAGAAAATATTGGGGTGATGTTTATAAAATGTCTATAATATCACTGTGTGTGGTTAAGAAATATTTATATAATTTATTATTTTAAATATTTATGTACTAGAATTAAAATAAACTACTTAATAATATTTGGGTACAAAAAGGCTTATTTACTATATTGCTCCAAAGTTACTATACATACAAAACAGTTATTTAACTCGGCATTTTTATTTTTCTGTTTTTTTTTTTTTAAAGAAAAAAGGATTTTTAAAATGAATTAAAAAATAAAGGGACAAAGTAATGCAGAAGACTACCTTTCATTTGAGGAAAAACAGGTTAAGAGGTAGTTTCATATAGGTCTTAAACTTATGAAATAAGTATAGGCTTCCCATTGTCTCTTAAGATTTCTTGTGGGGTGTGGGGTCCAGGGCACATTTTCATCACACAACCTTGGTCTTCCCGAGATTGAGAAAAGATTTGCGGCAGAGTGGTCTTGAGTAGAGTTCTTGGGGTGGGGATCCTTTTGGAGCTGAGACCGGTATCAAACAACAGTCCACTGTTTAGGGAGAAGGAGGGCCACACAGGATGAGCCAGCAAGGGTATTGGTTGTAGTTTCTTGCCCAGGGCGAGGAGTGAGTCTGAGTGGGTGTCCCTTTGCTTGGGTACTGGGGAGTGGTTTATTGGGATAGGAGGTCGGTCTTGATGCTTAATGGATTAAGAACTGAGGGTAAAGAGTTTTAATAAGATGGGAAATTGGGTTGGGATTGGGGGGGTGAAAGGATAGATGGATTTCTGAAGGGGGGAGAGGGGACAGTATATGGGAAGGGCTATATACACTATAGGCATGGGTTATTTACAATTTAGGTTTGGCTCTCATGGAGGAGCCCTATCTCGATTTGCTCATGTCCACATAGAAACGTACAATAGTTAGCTTAGGTATAGCTTAAGATAAAGAGGAGGGGGGAGAGCAGGAAATAAGATGAGAACAGAAAAATAGGTAAATATAGTACAAGTAAGGTAAAGAAACTAATAAATCAACTAAGAGAGATTGAGCTGGTGTGACAAAGTTGGGAGGTTTCCCCAATTTCTAGGGATTAAGATTCTGAGACATTTTTCACTTTTGCAAGTAAAATATATGTTTTTGATCTTCATCTATTTCTCTACTTTTTAAAGTATTTAGCCATTCCTTTTCTTTTTCTTCCTTCTCAAATATATTAGTGTTAGTGTTCTCTAAGATTTGTTTTTAGTTTTCTTTCACTTATATTGAAAATTTTGCCAATTTTAATAGGCCTGAAGACAGCTAACCTTCAATAGAATGGCTTTATTAATTTGTAGCCAGAACTTCTTACATGCATGATCATGTGTTATATGTTTTCCCTTTTCGTTCTGTCATTTATTTTGTCCCACTTTAAAAAAATCTTAACTCCTCTACCTCTAGCCTTATTGGGTTTATGTCAACTTTTTTTTTTAATGTCAACTTCTTGATGCCTGCCAAAAAAAGGGCTTTTCAGTCTTCTCGAAATAAAAGCTAGTTCTTTAAACCCTCTTCTACTTCCTTTGCTATGCACGGTATCTCCCCTAGCCTACTGTTTGTTTTCTTTTGACATTTAGGATTTCATTATTAATTTCCTTCTTTTTGGGGGCAGCACACCTGTTTGATGTTTGGAAAATGAGGTTCATTCTTTTTGTTTGTTTGTTTGTTTGGGGGAAAATGTCACATCCGACAGCCCTCATAGGTTCCTCCTGGCTCTGCACACAGAACTTGCTCCTGGCACTCTCGGGAGACCAGATGGGATGCTGGGATTCCAACCGAGGTCTGTTCTTTGCTGGTAGCATGCAAGGCAAAAGCCTTACCTCTGTGCTATCACTCCAGCCCCCTGAATTTCCTTCTTGGAGAATTGCATAAAAGTGAAGCAGAAATGTAAGAAACTGGGGCCGGCGAGATGGCGCTAGAGGTAAGGAAGCGCTAGCCAAGGAAGGACCATGGCTCAATCCCCCGGTGTCCCAAATGGTCCCCCCAAGCCAGGGGCAATTTCTGAGCATTTAGCCAGGAGTAACCCCTGAGCATCAAACGGCTGTGTCCAAAAAACCAAAAAAAAAAAATGTAAGACTTGTTTTTGTGACAGATGTTACTGTAAATGTTTTTTTTTTTAATTTATATTTTTTGAGTTATATTTATTTTTTGGTTTGAATTGTGTGACTTCTTCACTTTCAACTAACCACAATTTACAAAGAATCAATTTTGTAAACATCATTGGAGCTATATTAAGGAGAGAAGCCATTAATAATTTTAAGAAAGTGATTGATGAAAGAATTTGCTTGAAATATATTTCACAGTAGGATAGAATAAATACAAAATACATTTATTTAGTATATACTATATGCCAGACTTTAATCTATGAATTGAAAATATGGTAAAATATCTCAAATTATGCCCTGTCATTGTATAACTTCTATTTAATTATAGAAAATATATATTAAAGTGATGATTTAAAAAGTAAGGTGCTTCTAAGAATAAAATGACTATAAACTTATTTCCAGAATAAGCCTGGAGGTAAGATAGCTATAAAGTTCAGAGAAGTTCCTTCTGAAGTATTGTCATTTGAGTTACTTAAATGTGCAAAGGAGCCAACTTTGGATAGAAATTCATAGCCAAATGTTACTATTATGACCCAAGATGAACATGTACTTGGTGTGGTGGTAAAGAAACTGTCAAATCAAAGAGATTCTTGAAAATGTTAAAGATAAATTAGTTAGTATTGAATACCAAGTTAGATTGAATACCAGATTATATAATAATCTGGTCTGTGGGCAAGACTTGTTTGGGAGCAGTAAAATATATTAAGAAAAATATTTTATAAATCTCCTCTCCATGAACTTGTCTTGATAGTAACTGTTTCTGATTTCACAGACTTTAAAAAGTATATTCAAAAGCATATAATTGCTCTAAAACAAAGATGGTTCTGAAGTTTTGTTTTGTTTGTTTGTTTTTGTTTTGGGATCACATCCTGAGGCTCTCAGGGGTTAATTCCTGGTTTTGTGCTCAGAAATCGCTTCTGTAGGCTTGGGGAACCTAGGCGATGCTGGGCATTGAACTTGGGACTATCTGGGTCGACTGCGTGCAAGACGTACTCCCTACCGCTGTGTTATCACTCTGGTCCCTAAAACACAGATGTTTCTATGGCAGAACATTAAATTCAATGCATAAGCAAGGAAAGAAGAAGACTGGGAAAGGGCAAGATTAAGTGAATCAACATTTTCCTAATCGATTTACTGAGGCATTTGCCTATGCAAGAATGAGATGGTTTATATTCTGGTTGAATAAGTTTTTGATTCTAGGTCATCAATTATGATAATAGAACAAATCAAAAAGTTTTTAGCAACAGAAATTCTTTATTTCCTGGTTTCTGCTCAAGTTTATTGATTGGACTATTGGGTAAGGCTATAAATTTAATGTAGAAATGCTAGAAATGTTTTTGATTAGAACATTTTCTCTTTCCAGCCTCAAAAATGGTATGAAAATTTGGGACATTCATCATTGTGACAATTTGGGACATTCATCACTCTTTTTCTCTGCTTATATATGGAACAAAGTGTTGCATAGATAAGACCGTATTTATTTCTTATTGTGGAGGATGGGCAGCCATATAAATATGGGTTGAATTGTAGGTATCTACAGCTTTTATTTTTATCCAAAGTATCCCATCACCTTGACTTTGAAAACACTAAACTCTAAAGCGCAATTCTTGAGGTTTAAAAATACAAACTTCATCTTAAATAATTATTTGTTCTCAGGATACATTGTGCAATTCAATAATCTTGGAAAATAGGTTATTGTGTTAAAATTTATATTTATATCCATGGGTAGACATTATGAGAATTGGGCTCAAGAATCTAAGTTCAAGGTTCCTCTCTTCTAGCAAAGTGACAACAAATTGCTTAATATCTGTAAAGAATAATTTTCTTCTATTCTTTTTATTAATATCTTTATTTAAACACCTTGATTATAAACATGATTGTAGTTGGATTTCAGTCATGTAACCCCCCACTGCGACATTCCCATCACCAATATCCCAAAAATCCCCACTTCCCCACCTGTACTGTACACAGGCTTTATACTTCCCTCATTCATTCACATACTTTTGGTAGTTCTAAATGTAGTTATTTCTCTATCTGCACTCATCACTCTTTGCAGTGAGCTTCAAGTAGTGAGCTGAAACTTCCAGTCCTCCACTCTTTTGTCTCTGAAAATTATTGAAAGAATGTATTTTATTTTTCTTAAAACCCATAAATGAGTGAGACTATTCTCTGTCTATCTCTCTCCCTCTGACTTATTTCACTCAGCATAATAGATTCCATGTATCCATGTATAGAAAAGTTTCATGACTTCATCTTTCCTGATGGCTGCATAATATTCCATTTTGTATATGTACCACCGTTTCTTTAGCCATTCGTCTGTTGAAGGGCATCACGATTGTTTCCAGAGTATGGCTATTGTAAATAGCATGGCAATAAATATAGGTGTAAGGAAGGAATTTTTGTATTGTATTTTTGTGTTCGTAGGGTGTATCCCTAGCAGTGGTATAGCTGAATCATATGGGAGCTCAATTTCCAGTTTTGGGAGGAATCTCCGTATAGCTTTCATAAAGGTTGGACTAGATGGCATTTCCACTAGCAGTGGATAAACGTTCCTTTTTATCCACATCCCCACCAGCACTGCTTGTTCTCATTCTTTGTGATGTGCACCAATCTCTGTGGCATAAGATGGTACCTCTGAGTTGTTTTGATTTACCTCTCCCTGATGATTAGTGATGTGGAGCATTTATTTTCATGTGCCTTTTGGCCATTTGTATTTCTTTCTTGTCAAGGTGTCTGTCCATTTCCTCTCCCCATTTTTTGATATGATTAGATGCTTTTTACTTGTAAAGTTCTGTCAGTGCCTTGTATATTTTGGATATTAGCCCCTTTTCTGATGGGTATTGGATGAATTGTTTCTCCTGCTCAGTGGGTAGCTCTTGTACTTTGGGCACTGTTTCCTTTGAGGTGCAGAAGCTTCTCAGTTTAATATAACCCCATCTGTTTATCTCTGCTTCCACTTGTTTGGAAAGTGCAGTTTCCTCCTTGAAGTTGCCTTTAGTCTCAATATCATGGAGTATTTTACCTACGTGTTGTTCTATATACATTATGGTATCATGTCTGATATCGAGGTCTTTAATTCATTTGGATTTTACTTTCATACATGATGTTAGCTGGGGGTCTAAGTTCACATTTTTGCAAGTGGCTAACCAGTTATGACAAAACCACTTGTTGAAGAGACTTTTGTTGCTCCATTTAGGATTTCTTGCCCCTTTATCAAAAATTAGGTGATTATATGTCTGGGGAACATTCTCTGAGTACTCAAGCCTATTCCACTGATCTGAGGATCTGTCTTTATTCCAATACCATGCTGTATTGATAACTATTGCTTTGTAATACAGTTTAAAGTTGCGGAAAGTAATGCCTCCCATAGTCCTTTTTCCAAGGAGTGCTTTAGCTATTCGAACGTGTTTATTGTTCCAAATGAATTTCAGATGTGTTTGATTCACTTCTTTGAAGAATATCATGGGTATTTTTAGAGGGTATGCATTAAATGTTTATAATGCTTTGGGAAGTATTGCCATTTTAATGATGTTAATCCTGCCAATCCATTAGCAGTGTATGTGCTTAGATTTCTGCGTGTCCTCTCATTTCTTGAGAAGGGTTCTATAGTTTCCAGCCAAAGTGGTTTTAATGGGGGAAGGGAGGTTAGAAACCAGCCAGAGGTCTGGGCTCTCAGGCCCAAGAACTTATTGGACTGGCAGATGGGGTCCTGAGGGGGGAAAGGGCGGTTCTAAACCAGCCACATGTCCAGGTGCCCAGGTCCACGTGCTAACTGAGCTAGCCTAGGGGGCTTTGAGGAGGGAAGGGAAGTTCCAAACCAGCCAAGGGTCCCAACACCCAGATGTGCATGCTTATCAGACCAGTAGATGAGGTCCTAAGGCTAGATTTTTTATTACTTTATTTAAACAATGAGGGTACAAGGTTGTTCATAATATAGTTGCTTTTGAGTATACTGAGGAAGATTCCTTCAATTCCCATCTAGTTGAGAGTTTTTATTATGAGTGTGTTCTGGACCTTGACAAATTCTTTCTCTGCATCTATTGCTAAGATCATAATATTTTTATATTTTAATTAGTTGATATTGTCTATTATATTTATTGACTTGCGTACATTAAGCCATCCATGCATTCCTCGGATAAATCCTACTTGACTATGATTTATGACCTTCTTGATGAGCTGTTGAATTCTATTTGCTAGTATTTTGTTGATGCCTATAATTCTCTCCTTTTGGTGGTCTTTCTTTATCTTTATCTTTCTCTATCCATCTCTCTCTTCCTCCCTCCCTCCCTCCCTCTCTCTCTCTCTCTCTCTCTCTCTCTCTCTCTCTCTCTCTCTCTCTCTGCTTTCATTGTCAGTGTGATTACCTTCATAGAAAACTGGGAGTATGTATGTTTCTTCAGTTTCCTGGAAGAACCTGAAAGGAATGGGCAGTAGTTCCTCTCTAAAGGTTTGAAAAAATTCAATCTAGAAATCATCTGGACCTCAGCTTTTGTTTCTGGAAAGCTTTTGATTACCATTTCAGTTCTTCAGTAGTGATAAGCCTATTCAGGTATTGAACACAATCTTTGCTCACACTTGAGAGATAATTAGAAACCAAAATATATTAATTTTCTAAAGGTTCTTTTGTTTTGTGGCATACAGATTCTCAAAATAATCTCTGATTACCCTTTGAATTTCTTTAGGGTCTGTTTTACCCCTTTCAATTCTAATACATTTTTTCCTCTATTTTTTGTGAATCTTGCTAATGGCTTATTAATCTTGTTTGATTTTTCAAAGAACCAACTCTTTCTTTTATTTATATTTTTGGTTAATAAATGTCAAGTTCATTAATTTCTGCTCTAAATTTTATTATTTACTTTCTTCTACCTGTTTTCAGTTTACTTTATTGCTCATTTTCCAATTTCTTAAGTTGTACCATCAAATTATCTATGCAGGTCTTTTCTTCCTTTTTGATGAATGTTTGTAAAGCTATCAATTTTCCTATTACTATTGCTTTTGATTTTAATAATTTATGTCTTCATTCTTATTTGTTTCTAGGAATATTTTGGTTTCTTTCTGACCCATTGGTTGTTCAGTATTGAGCTACTTTTTTTTTATTATTGTAACTATGATGTGTTTTGGGATGCTTTTATTAGAACCTCTTTTACCTGGTCTTCCAACTGGTAATCTTTGGGCATCCAGATGATGAGTACAAGCATTATCAGTGATGATGTCTTTGACTGTTGCTTCTTCATAGTTGTCTCTTCCTGCTTCTCCCCCTGGGACCTCAAAGATAGTTATATTGTTCCTGTTTTATTCAAAAGTACTATTTTTATTTATTCACTCATTTTGAGGAATTATTTTATCTTCTGTTAATTTAAGGCTCGTTTCCAACTCTTGTTGAATGAGGAGTTATGCAGCTTATCTTCCAGCTCACTGATTCTGTCCTCAGAAGCTTTCAGTGAGTTTTTTTTCCTAACAAGTTTATTAGTTCTAATAATTCCATTTGAAGTTTTCTCATTTCTACTCTTATAGTCTCCTGCATCTTGTTGGCTGTGCATTTCATAGTTTCTTTGAGTTAATTGAACATCCTTAACATTCCCTCTCTAAAGTCTTGATTAAAGAGGCTATCTAGATGGTTGATGTTTGTTGGGTCTTCACTGAATTTTGTTGGGTTTTTCATTGCATTCTCAATGTGACCTTTATATTGTGATGATATATGTCATGTATTTTAGTGAGGGGCCTTTCACTAGAAGAAATATGTGGCTATAGAGGAGGAGCTGCCATGCTCTTGTCTCTGCACACTCAGCTCAGTTAGTTTCAAATGGCTACTTTTAAAATATAGTAGAATTCAAAATAATTTTAAACTATGAAATCCTATGGATAGATTGGTAATATAATAAAATGACTTTGTTTTTGTTTTTTTCCTTGGCCACATTCAGTGATACTCAAGGCTTACTCCAGGCTCTGTACTCAAGTATCACTACTGGCAGGCATAGGAGACCAGAGCCTGGCATATGAGATGTCAGAGATCAAACCTGGATCAGCCCATTTGTCAGACAAATGCCTGACCTGTTATACTTTTGCTCTGGCCCCCAACTGTTTTTTGATTATTGTGTGTTGGAGACATTTTTAGTGTCTTACATAATTCTGACCTAATTTTTCAACAGATGGTTGTATCCAATCTGATAGCTAGTGAAATATTAATGTTGTAAAAGTTTATGTACTTATTAAAGTTGCATATTAGTAAATAAGAGATTTTCAAATCTTGAGTGCTCATGCATTCAGGAATACTGCTTGCACTAAATAAAGTGTACCAAGGCTGGCTTTTCAGTGATAGCCAAGAATTAAAAATCTGAAAAATTAAAAGTAAACTAAAGAAGGAATTGTGCGGAACTCTGAAGCCCAGCATATCTCTCTGGACTGTCTTCTCTGCTGCGTCCTGGGCCTAAAATTTCATCCTGTGTGTGTGGCTTCAGCTGCCGACGACTAGCTTTCCTTGGACTGCGGACAGCTAGCCTTCCTTGGAGGTGCGTTGATCCGCCCAGAAAGGGAAGAGCCAGAGGAGCGCAGACATCATTTAGCCAATGAATACTACCACAACACATAGAAAAACTCACAATAAAAGTGTGACAATGGAGAAAAACACAGGCCAGCATCAGGCACAGAGAATCAAGATGGCAACTCTGATGACCCGAAAATGGCCAACCACCTAGTCTCTCAGATATGTAGTTTAGAGAATATGGAAGATGTTCACAGAACTCAAAGAAAGCATAGATCGAGTTGAACAGAGAGAATATCAACACAGAAATCAGAAAACTCCAAACTGAAATAACAGGTCAAATAATAGGTCTGAAAAACTCAGTAGACAAATTGAATGATAAAATAGATAACCTCTCCATTAGGGTAATAGCAGCTGAGGATAGAATTAGTGAGCTGGTGGTCGGAATGCCGTCTAGTTGAACCTTTATGGAAAGCAATATGGAGATTCCTCCAAAAACTGGAAATAGAGCTCTCATACGATCTAGCTATACCACTCCTAGGAATATACCCTAGGAACACAAAAATACAATACAAAAACCCCTTCCTTACACCTATATTCATTGCAGCACTATTTACCATAGCAAGACTCTGGAAACAGCCAAGATACCCTTCAACAGATGAATGGCTAAAGCAACTGTGGTACATATACACAATGGAATATATGCAGCTGTCAGGAGAGATGAAGTCATGAAATTTTCCTATACATGGATGTACATGGAATCTATTATGCTGAGTGAAATAAGTCAGAGAGAGAGAGAGAGAGAGAGAGAGAGAGAGAGAGAGAGAGAGAGAGAGAGAGAGAGAGAGAGAGAGAGAAATAGGCAGAATGATCTCACTCATTTATGGGTTTTAAGAAAAATGAGGGCCGGGAAGGTGGCGCTAGAGGTAAGGTGCTTGCCTTGCAAGCGCTACCGTAGGATGGACCGCGGTTCGATCCCCCGGCATCCCATATGGTCCCCCCAAGGCAGGAGCGACTTCTGAGCACATAGCCAGGAGTAACCCCTGAGCATCAAACGGGTGTGGCCCAAAAACCAAAAAAAAAAAAAAAAAAAAAAAGAAAGACATTGTTGCAATAATAATTTTCAGACACAAAAGAGAGAAGGGCTGGAAGTTACAGCCCACCTCATGAAGCTCACCACAAACAGGGATGAGCTTAGTTAGAGAAATAACTACATTGTGAACTATCCTAACAATGAGAATGTATGAGGGAAATAGAAAGTTTGTCTAGAGTACAGGTGGGGTAGGGTAGGGAGGAGGGAGATTTGGGAATGTTGCACTAGTGATGGGTGGTGTTCTTTACATTGCTGAAACGTAAACACAATCAATAATAATCAAGTGGTTTAAATAAAATATTTATTAAAAAAAAGAATTAGGAGCTGGAAGATGTGATACATAACAACTGCATACAGCAGAAGAGATTGGAAAAAAGCCTTAAAGCAAATGATCAATAGTAAACTGAAGTATCAATTAAGGATAGTAAGAGGTAGGGAAATAGTTCACAGTTGCTGAATAAAGTGTACCCTATGGGGCCAGAGAGATAGCATGGAGGTAAGGCAACTGCCTTGCATACAGAAGGTTGGTGGTTCAAATCCCGACATCCCATATGGTCCCCTGAACCTGCCAGGAGTGATTTCTGAGTGTAGAGCCAGGAGTAACCCCTGAGCACTGCCGAGTGTGACCCCAAAACCAACCCCCCCAAAAAAAGTGTACCCTATGTTCATCTTTCTCATTTTGCTTGCAGATAACATTCTGTATATAAATGTTAATTTTTTTTTTTTTGGTCATACCTGGCAGCGTTCAGGGCTTGCTCCTGGCTCTACACTTAGGAATCGCTCCTGGCAGGCTCGGGGGACCCATATGGGATGCCAGGATTCAAACCACTGTCCTTCTGCATGCAAGGTAAATGCCTTGCCTTCATGCTATCTCTCTGGCCTCAAATGTTAATATTTTAATATTTTTGTATTATATTTGGAATCAATACTAACTTATACATAGAAATTTTATTTTTTCCAAAATTATTTCCTACTAGAGTCCATTTTATAATGTGTACACAAAGAACAAACATAATGACATTTGTTATCTTTGTACTTCTTTCTCATACTCTTGGTATGATGATCTTTGATGCATTTGCATTATATCCTAATACTCTGATGCTCTCACTTCAAATGATCTTTAATGCATTAATTATATAGCCTTAAAACTCTAATTTTCACTCTTTACTTTTAATTTTGACATGCATGATGTTATTTTCCTAAAATCCAGAAGCATTTGGTATTTTACATTTCAGTTCAAGACTGAAAATAAAGCAACCAATAGATATTTGAAAATATATTGGATCAAAGATATTGGGACTATTTTCCTTCTAAAAAATAGTTCATATGTTTTGATGCGTTGGACACATATTTTTACTATTTAGTCTTAAGATTTTTACATTGTTTAATAGAATGGATAAAAGGTGGAAGGAGTATTTTTCTATTTATTTCTTTTTTTCACTCTCCATGAAATCAGCATGTTATTCATGACTGGGTTTGATACATACAATGTTACAACATCAATCCCTTCACCAGTGTCCATTTCCCTCTAACAATGTACATTCCCCATTTACCTCTTAACCTCTGCCAGTCTGCTACTACAATAGGCTTACACACACACACACACACACACACACACACACACACACACACACACACATACCACATTTCTTCACAGTTTTTTTTCCAGAGCTGTTGTTGAAAGGCTTCATACATATTGCCTATTTTTCTGACACCCAACATAAGAGAGTCTTTCGTCATTCTAAGTAGTGTAATTATGCCTATATGACAAATTTGGAGAAATCACCTTTATTGAGGAATACAATATTCAACAAAAAGTTATTGATCAGATAGTCTCTAAAATGTACTGTTTGAAATCTAAATATTAATTTTTTAATCTATATAAGTCTATTTTTTATTTTAACACCAGTTTTCACAAGCTTATGAAATATTTTCTGCATTTTGAATTAGGTCTTCTTCCTCTCGTTCTAAAGTATGTTCCTCACATTAAATTAAAATGTTTAATTTGGGGTCCATTCTTTTAAATATGAAAAGATCCTACTTCAATTGTTTATCTAAATTATTGAGAGAAAAAAAGATATCTTTTAGGTATGTCTCCAAAACATTTCCAAATCTTCCCTGGTCCAACTCAAGTTTAAGTTCTTTTAGAAAACTTTTCTTGACACTTGAACACAAACACATACATCTTCTTTTTCAAAATGTCTCATACTTTTAACCAGTACTTTCTGCTTCATGACCTTCATTATTTAATGGGATTATTATTTCATCTTCCAAAAAATAATTTAAAGTTCTTTACGATAAGGGATATGGATTGATTTTGTGCGTATGTATTTTTACAGACCAACATTTTGTGAAAAATTTAATTTCTTATAAATTATGATGAATGAAATGCATGCCTACATGCATGAATGAATGAATTTCTCTGCTTATGACTACAGAGAACCATGGCATTTATAATTTCTCCTCTAGCATTTCAGCTAGCTTCATGACTTTTTATTGAATAAATACTGTACAAATGACTTCTATACCTCTCAACAATCATTTATTTGGTCAAATATAGACAGCAGAATGACTGCAAAAGCATCTCACCTTTTTACAAAAAAAAAATAGCAGCCCTTTTTAATTCTCCACCTGTGCCTGAGAATCTGCCCTTTTTCACAAATAAAAATGATTGAAAAGCACCTTGAAAATACAAAGTGCTATATAAATGCTAACTGAGGCAATAACAAAACTGTAATGATAACTGCTTGTTAATAAACATCACTTTCAAGCCCAAAGGAGACAGTTTGTAAGGGAAAGCAGAATGGGTCTTAAGCTTGTCCGTGGGTCATGCTTCATGCTGAATCACAGTTATCCTTCCATTTGGACACCATCATTAGCAATGGTCATGAAATAGTGCTGAAATGTAAACTTATTTTTATCATCCACCTTGTAGAAAGCAATGGTTAGTCAAATAATCCTGTGACAATCTCCAGGGTTACCTCACTCAAGCCGGTCATTTGGAAAATAAATGTATTTAGGAGGAAGTGCACAGGGAATGCTTATTTATTCTTGGTCACAGCTCAACCTCCAATGTAGTTGCAGCCACACACTACTTTGGTCAGCAGTGAACCAAGGAATTGACTCTGAGTTAAAAAGCATATCAAACAAAAAAGAGATTTGAGGGGCTTTTTGACATGGACCTCTTCTGGGTGTCCATCCCTGTTTCTGTAATCAGAAATATCCATGTAGGAAGAGAAAAGTAAGTCTCAGGGGAGATTTTAATAGTAGATTAGGAGAATAAAAAGTATGGCTACATTAAAATTTAGTTATAAATATTACTTTTCATAACAAACATCTTGCTCTTACAAACTCCTCAATTTTTCTAATACTACTGTTACTATTTGACCAGGGTAATAGGAATGTGATTTAGATTCCTGCACTGAATGGACAAAGAATGATGAAGACTTCTGCAAAAAGTGTCAGTAATTAAGGTATTACAGTCTTCCTTGAGTGTCCCAAGATAGTCCTTCCCTAGTTTCTCTAATCCCCCAGGCTCCTTCTTTCTCTCTTAATACCAGGGATGGCTATCAAGTACCTCATTTGTAACACACTATGTAAGATACTATGTAAGTAAATCTAAGCTAGAGTTCTGAAAAGAACTGTTACCCTTTGATACAAAGAGTTTGCTACATAGTAGAGTTACCCTTTGATACAAAGAACCCCCCAAATCTGCTTTTCTTTGAGAGATTTGCAACAGCAGTTACTTTATGGCAACAGCAAGTGCCCCCAAATGCCCATATTGTCCTTGAGGTCTTAGAATTACTTTAATCAATTCTTGTCTTGAATGTGGAAGTTGGAAATTTCTCAATTCAAATGGTAGTATTTGAATCATTTTATTTTTTGTTTTGGGACCACTTTGAGATCAAGGAATATGCACTGTGCGTAGAAATCACTCCTGGTGTGCTCATAGATTATTCTCAGTGCTCAAACTCTAACCAAGAAAGGCTCCAACAGGTCAAATCTCATCAACAGCCATTTTGATAAACATTAGTATGTAGGTTTCTAGGTGCTTTTTAGAGCAAGTGGGAGGCATAACTTATAAGCATCACATCTAAGAACTGATCACATTTTGGAAAGTTGGTTTAATGGCATTTGAGAGTGCAAGATGTCTAATGATTTTGATCTGCAGATTATAAGTAGGTAAAAATTAAAATATTTGTCTCTGCAGTATTATAATGCCCTGGGTTATACATTGCACCACCTTAACTGTTTTAAATATTTATGCTGTGTAACTTGTACATTTCCTTGCTTGTATCAGACATCTAGGACACAATACAGCCTTCTGAGGGATGATTATTATTTTGATAAAAGTAATTCACCTTAATGTATAAGGAATCAGTAACCATTAATCTTACTTTTCCTTGCCCAGCAGTATTTTAGACAGACAGTTTCACATAAAATCTTAATTCCAGGAGTCGACTATTATGATTTCCTATTAACAGAATGGTACACGTTTAAATGCTCATCAGGACATTACGTGTGTGATTGTCGACATGCATGCTTATATACGTGTTAAATACATAATTCTTTTGTAATATCCCAGCATTACACCATAAATGTGTAACCTACAATTTGACTATTGAATAAGCTGTATTGTCCTTCATATGTGTAACATTACCTTTGTACTCACTGAACTGAGAAGTATGTTTATCTTTCTGTTCTGTTTTTTATGTATGTATATAATAATGATTTTGAAATTATATATACTAACGACTTTTATATGTTAAAATTTAGCACCCCGTATTTTCTGGGACTATAATAATTTTAAAGTATTTTAATTGTTAATATAGAATCTACTTAAGCAAGTCTGTTATGCTTATAATTTTCTTTGAATTTGTTAAGCAGATACTGGCTTTGTGTTGGTTAGTATAGGTATGTATTAGATAAAGCTTATAAATGAACTAAAACTTAAGAGAAAAGAAAGAAAGAAAAGGAATGTATAATTATATTTATATATATTATTATACCTTAATTACATTATACATGTATTTATATATTACATTATTTATTTGCTGGTTTGGGCCATAACCCTATGTCTGAGGCTTATTTCATGCTCTGTGCTCAGGAGTTACTCCTTGTGCTGCATATGAGCCCTTTTGTAGTGTTGGAGACTTAACTGGTATCGGCTCTATGCAATGCAATGCTTAAACACATTCTTGAGCTTTATTTTATAAACCATATATTGAAGCAAAATTCATAGTTTCATGAACCAGAAACCTTTGGTGAACATAACCTCTAAACCCATACATTACCTTTCTCGATGGCAACATTTTCTTCTTGAGAGGAGTATTTTACTGCATGATTTTTTGGCAAAATTTGGAATCAGAGACCTCTCCTGTGAATATATTAGAGGTACTCTCCTATTTCTGTACTGGCAACATTTAAAAGGTTTTTTTCAGCCAAAATTACTTTCTGCTACCGTAATATTCACATTTTCTGAAATTGTCCAAGTTCACAAATAAGGGAAATCCCTTGAGACAATTCTTTTGAAGCTTTCATTAATTGTTATTATTCGTTTTACCACAATTCCCTGCACAGATTTATTTTATAAAAAATTTCTTATGTGTTTGTGACCTAAGTTTATTGTCCCTAATTTTTATGCAACTACGATGCTTTTACTTTTTAGGGCTTGTTCCATTTAGATATCCACATTTTATAGTCTCTCAATAGAGTTGCATGTTCTTGGAATTTATTTTGTAGGTTTCAAAAAGCAAACATATGTGTGACTCTGGATCATTTTACCATGAAATGCATAATGATATTGGAGACTAAGAGTGGTTTTATGGAAACAAACATTTTTTGTAATTCTATACTATCATAATACACAATAAATTGTTGCAGAAAATACATGAATTTGTTTCCAACTTGCTTATATGAAGTCATTTTTACATATTCAGTAAAACAAAATGGCAGCATTTACGGAGAACAGAACCCTTAGGACAACCTAAAACAGTGTTCTTCAGTCTTTTTTGTAGACCCTAGCTCTACAAACACTACAGACACTGTCTGTTGTGCTGGTATACTCAAAAGCAGTCAAAATCAAGGCAATAGACCAGAAGTGTTAAACCTTTCTGCATAATCAGACTGACAGCAGCATATGGACATGTGGTTGAAGACCACTGACCTAAAATATGATGGGGTATAAAATATGAAGTTCATAAAATTTTTGTCAATTATAGAATATTTAGATTGAATTATTTTCTAACAATAAAATTCTATTAGTCTTTTGTAAGTACATAAAATAAAATAATTCAAATTAAAATTAAAGTGAACATTCTTTTATGAAGCAGTTTATCAAGCATCACTTCTCTCACTCTTAACGTGAAGGCAGGAGGTTAAGCTATGGAATGACATTGTTCATTCATTCATCTCTGCTCTTTGTATTATTACATGACTATGATTTAAATATGGCAATGAATGATGAGAATAAAAAGAGGTAGTACATATAAAACAAGGTAGAACAAATTTTGTAATAGAAAGTTGTGAATATCTATACTGGATGAGACTATGACTATGTAATATTTTAGCATGATGTCCATCATTATAACCAGCTATGTAATAATAGATTATATAATGATATATAATATTATAAATAAATATATATTGTAAATAATATATAATATATAACATATATAATATAATGATGCAATAACCATCATCATAACTAATTTCATTACTACCACAACCACAGTTTTTTTTCTCTGTAATTCTATCCAAACTTTCATTGAACTACACTTTACACTTGCCTTTTACTATAGAGAAATTCTACACTGAGTTTCAATGTTTTCAGCTTTATCCTGCTCCATTTTTGACAACATGTACTTCGTCAGATAAAAATATCTTTCTTTGGCCCAGCAGCCCAATTTCACCCCAGCCCTGCTCACTCAGGTGGGTCCAAGGGGGGGGGGGAGGTAAGGCTAGTCAGTGACCCCACCCACAGGGCAGGACAGGATAGTCCAGGCAGCCTACCAAAAAGTTTTTCCCTCCTCATCAGTACTTTTTTTTATGAAACAATTGTTGTTAGTCTATCATTATACCATAAAACTCATAATTAAAGGTTGCCTCTAGGAAAGGAAATGGGATGCGAAAAAACCCGCTGGATAATAATATATGGTATATAGTCCCTATCCATTGCTCATCACCACATCACATATTTGCTAGAATGCTCTGTACACAATCTATTCCAGATAGCCTTTCCCCCGTAAAGGATTGGAGTAGACAATGGAAAACCTTTCCTGGCTTTAATTATTTCTTCTTCCCCTTTTTATTTTTATGTACCATTTTTATCTGGTTCTCCTTTTGCATTGTAACCCATGGATCAATTGCATGAGCATATATGTTAGCCATACCAATAGCTGTCTAATGTTCATCTGTAATAGATATAATATCAATTTCATGGTACAGCCTCCCCATACAGTGCTCATTACCATGCCACTTGGTTATTTAGACTTGAAAACTATGATTGTTTTAAGAACGCTCCACACACAACTTAAGCTATGAAGCCTTCAATCAAGTTCACCTTCACTAAACATGATTGGCCTTAAAGGGGGTGGGGTAGGGTGGGAAGAAAAACTTTCTACAGTAGACTTGCCAGCTTTACTTTCTTTTATTTTTTATCTTTATCCCTTATCTTTAAGTGTTCTGTCCCATATCACCCAGGAAAGGTGTTCAAATGTATCCTCTTGCTACCAATGTTGGCACATGAGGGCATGTGTATGTCATACCAATGTCAGTCTAATATCCGTCTACAATAGATACAATGTCGACATAGAATAGTGTTCTCTCCTCTGTTATGGATAACCCTTCCTTCCTCCTTTCTTTTCTTTTTTTTTTCTTTTTTTTTTTTTTGCCTTACCACCTTACAAACCCTTTTCGAGCCCTTCATATTATTTCTCCACATTTAACCATTATTTTACTTTCAGTCCTTAACTATTCACAAAGCAGAACATTCTCCCTACCCCAGCCAGATGACAACCAGCGCCCAAAGTTCAAAGATAGATTTTCAGCATGAGAAGAAACCGACAGTCTGCTGCTACTGATTTGCTCTAGATGCCACTTTTTCTTCACCTCCCTTCACTGTGAACTATTGTTTGCTACCAGATTTGGTTCCTGAGAAATCTCTCCTTGAGGACACTTCCTGATATGGGACTGTTGGAAACCAATTTCCCTAGACTCCACAAAACCAAATCAAGGATTGAAGCTGCGCCCCAGATCTGACCCCTTCCCAGCCTATTTCAAAAAATTCAAAGAAGACATAAAATTTTCTTTTAATATTTCTTTTACATACACTCCTTTAATAGCATAACCATTATCGAATATCTTATTAAGTAGCAGCAACTTCCCCCACCCGAGTGATCCGTTCACTATGAAATACTAGTAGACAAGTCTCTGTTCAGAGTTCATGTAAGCAAAAGGTTCCAGGGACTATTGGTCTTGAAATCTTGGCCCTCCACATGCACTAGTATTACCTTCTGTCATTGTCTCTTTTTACATAGGCACATTAAAATAAGAAAAATTAACAAATTCAAATAAGTTCTTATCTAATAGAGATAGGAATACACACTTTTTTATACAGCAGTAGAACCTTACACCCTAAACACTTGGCACGGTGACTTGCCCTAGAGTCCAGTTGATTGAACATTGACCATTCACCCCTGAAACATGGATACCACCTACGAAAACTAACATGGTTTCCTACATCAGCACCAGGAACAAATTCTACCAAGGAAGGTCCACTACCGCCATGTCATTGACTTATTCCAAAGACAGTTCTTCTGTCACCCTGACAACTGGGCAACAGCAACAGTCTGCTTTTAGGGCAGGATTCTCTGCAATGCTAACAGATAGTGAGATGGGAACCAGAAGACACTACAACAGCACCCGAACTTCGACATAGCACTTATACAGAAACCAGAATCTATAACTGCAGCTTCCCAGCAGCAACAATTGCGATGGTGAAGAGCTGACCACCAAGAATTACTATGGGGTTGGACAACCTTGCATGTCTAGAGCCTTGAGTTGGTCTTAAGCCAAAATACTTTGGGGGTAAGATTTCCCTGTTTTTTTTTTTTTTTAGGCCAAAGGTCTTTCCTTTCAATTCCTTCCATATTTTGCTGTTCCTATGCAAATGACACGTGCCATTCATACATCTATTTTTTAGTATATCTCCCATCTCTAAAGAAAATAAAGGGGGAGTGTACTAAATCTTCGGATATTATATTAAGGACTTTATTGATGATTTAGTAATTTTCACAAATATAACTGTTAAGGAACACTTAAAAATATTTCTTTCTTAAACTTTTCCCTAAGAAACCCAATAGAAGGATTTCTCCCCTCTATTTTATTCATGTTTTGTTGATACCATGCACTATTATAAGTATATATGTGTGTATATTTTATTGTATAAATTATACATTTTCCCATTAGTGAGTGAGGGTCTCTTTTTCTGGGGACAAATTTATAGAACAGAAAATAACTTAATATGAGCACAATTACTTTCATTCGCTACTCAGTATACACTTTATATGAAATATAGATAAATTTAGGTTTGTCTGCTTAATTCTGGGAATTTCTAGGGAGAGAAATCACCATGCTCTGGGACAAAAAAATTAAAGTATAATACTTTTTATGTGTGGGTATTGAAAGGGGCAAGATCAGTGGCTGATAAAATGACAAATAATTTATGAAAGCATGTTACTTATTTTTATGTGGTGCTTTGGGTCAATATACAAAAGTAAATAATGGCTACATCATACTCTGTGCTCAGTGGACACAATTGATGGTACTGGTCAGGAAGCCATACTTAATGTTGGGTATCAAACTGGGGTATATAATATGCAAGGCAACAAACTCTGCTCACTACATTATCTCAGATTTAATTGATAATCAATATATACAAAAATCTCAGGGAAGCTATCTGGGAAAGGGAGCTTTATTTTTAAGGTTTTGGGCCACACCCGGTGACACTCAGGGGTTACTCCTGGATATGCGCTCAGAAATCACTCCTGGCTTGGGGGGCCATATAGGACGCGGGGTTGGGGGATTCGAACCATGGTCAGTCCTAGGTTAGTGTGTGTAAGGCAAACACCCTATTGCTTGCACCACCACTCCGGCCCCCGGTAGGGAACTTTGTTGGAACCTAGATTATATCAGGAAGGGCCAAAGTGATAGTACATCAGGTGAAGCAGTTGCTTTGCATGCAGTCAACTGCTGTTCATGCTCCATCATCTCATATGGTCCTCCCAAAGACCACCAGGAGTAACTCCTGAGTGCCAAGCCAAAAGTAACTCTTGAGTACTACTAGGCATGATTTTCTTATGCTACTGTGAATTAGACACTTTAAAAGCTATGCTTTCTGATCTTACTAGAAATGGCCATCACATTCTTCAAGGTAGGATAATTATTTGCACTATAAAGATGAATAAATCACAGAGATCAAAGAAGTTAAGCAGTATGATCAGGAGCACATAGACTATAAGGATTGGTTGGTGGTTATGTTTTGACCTGGGACCTAAGTCTTTCCTGCAAATCTCACCAATATGTCTCACTCAAATAAGAAAGACACTCATATAAACTGTATTAAAGTACTAAGAAACTGAAGTTCAAGCTAAGAATTTTAGATCAGCACTAATTGGTTTATATTTAAAAAATGACTCATTCACAGTAATAACATTGAGTGTTTATGTAATTTTATATCTTTACCAAGAAATCTGCTTTATATATAAAGATTTCATATTTTAAAATGAAAGCAGAGCTGTATTTATTTATTAACAAAATTAGATGAAAAACCCTGCTATTTCTCTTTGCAAAGAGAAGAAAGCTTATTCAAAACAATAGTGCTCAGGGTGCATCGTAAGGACAATATACTTATTGCTTAATGTTTAAAAGTAATACTTCCAAAAGACTTCATAATTTTTTGATATAGTCAGATTAAATAAAAGCCACCCCAAATGCAGCTGGTATAACCCCTTAATGTGCAATTAGCAAATATTAAATAGAAACTTTAATATTAGTATTATTCTCTATGCTCTAGTGAGGGGATATTATTTAAATTGATATGACATAAGAGGGTATAAATAATTCCTAAGTGTAGCTATAAAGTAGAATTTCAGAGCCTAAAATCAGTAAGTATTATCAATTCCCCATTTCCCAGTGTATCATTTATTACCAGCCTGAAGATTTTTTCAAAGAGATTAAATTAGCATTCAGGCAATGATAAACATTACAAATAAATACAAAAATTGTTATTCTGAAAATCCTGTTTTAAATTATAGAAATGAATTGTGAAGTATCAAATTTCATCTCCTGCAGAAGAGTTCACAGTTCCAAGCATAAGTAATCCTGAATAACTTCTTTTGGCAATCAAAAGTGAAATATATTAGAACCTGAAAGTATAATTTCATTATCTATTATTCTAGATTTACACATTAAACTTCATAAATAGCTGTGACATGAGGGGAATTTATATGACTGTATGGCCAAGTAGGAAATTAGTTATACTGAAATCTTAAGAGTTTTTTTTGAGACCTGAGGATATCCTTGGCTAGTCTGGGGGGAGTGGACCTGAAATAACAGGACAGTACTCCTTTGTTCAAAGAAAATAGTTCACAGATGTATATTAATTTATCAGAGTGCATCTTCTGTTGTTACTTTTTACTAGACTTGAATTCATTCAAGTCCTAGGGTGTCCTGGATATATTTTGAAAAAGTCAGATTTTTCTCTATCTTCAAATCCTTCCATATTGAAGATCTAGAGTAGGGTGTGACTTCACAAATTTTCATGATTGTGAGTGAGCACTGTTTGTAGTGTGTGTGGTTGTTGGAGATTGGTTTCATACCAAAGTATTGTAAAATAATTTCACTAGAGTTATTTGCAGATTATCTATAAAAAGAACTTAATATATAGAATATCTATACAGTATAGCTATGTCCAGGATATCCACCTATTATGTCATATTTTAATGTAGTCTTTCAAGAATTTCCCACTATAAACAAATACTATGAAAAAAGTGTATAGATTACTGCAGGAGTTTTTTTTTTTTTTTTTTTTTTTTGGCGGGGGTGTTGGTAGACCATGACTGGTGGTGCTCAAGGGTTACTCTTGTTTCAGAATTCAGAAATAGATCCTGGCAGGCTCTGGAGACCATATGATATGCTGGGGATTGAACCAAGGTGAGTCCTGGGTTGGCACTGTAGAAGGTAAACACCCTACCTGCTATGCTATTTCTACTGCCCCTATAAGCATTTTCTTAAATAGGATGATTTTCCTACATCTGAAGAAAATAAAAAGTGGGCAGGAGTTCTCAGAATACTAGTTAAGTATGGGAATGAGATGATGGAATGGTAAGTAACTGTCAGAAAAGAGGAAGGGAAATCTGTATCTCTTGAGATGAGCTGACAAATTAACAGCCTTACTTATCTTCAGATATTCCACAAAGGCTAAGAACTAGAAGATGGGACAGAGAAACTTAGTGAAAAGTGGAGCAATTAATCATGTGGACCTATTTGTCCCCACCCCAGGAGACTAAACTACCAATTCCTTCTCATTGCCATTTCCTTTCTGGCTGACTTCCAGGGTTAAACCTTTGGAAATTTTCACCAGATATGCCCATTCAAACTTTTAAACACTAGCCATAATGGAGTGTAGAGCCTGATTAGATGTTTAAGTCAGATTAGTTATCAAATTGTTAATGTTAGAATAAGAAACTCTTCTCTAGTTGGCCTCCGTCCATAAAATAAGGAGAGAATGAATCCCCGTGCATGAGAACAAAATCTATTTTTCTGGACTAATGTAATGAGCTTGATGTAATGTGAAATGCTACACATCTTTACATTTGCTATTTTCACTGCAAAAACCCTCCCGCTTGTTCCAGTGACACAGTACACAAGTGTCCAGAGTGAGACACCACACAAGCATCAGAGCCTCCCTTTTGCATTCAAATTTCTTTCACATCTCAGTGCAATGAAGAATGACCAGACTTCGAATGAATCTTTCAAAAACTAAGTGAACAGTAACAAGTACAACTTAACCAGAAAATGTAAACATTAACTAACAGGCAATGCAGAGAGCAGATTAAGGTTAACATAAAATTTTGTAAGACTTAAGCTGTGATGTAACTAAATTTATTAGAAACAAGAAATGCATGCACGATAGATGGGGAAGAATATAAATCAAAACTTCCCTCATGGAAAGATCTATTCAGGTGGCAGCAAAACTTACTGGTTTTGATTATGATCACATCATAATCAAGACATAAACATCAAGAAATGGGTCTAGAGAGATAGTATAGGTGTTAAGCACTTACCTTGCTTGTTGCCATCCCTGGTTAGATCCCTTATACAATATGTAGCTCTTAGGAAAGCACTATCAGGTGAGCTCTCTATGCACTGAGCCTTCAGCAAACCCTGAGCTATTCATTGGAATGGCCCCAAAATAAAAACAAAGCTATACAAACACAAGGATAAAAATTAGACATGACAAAAATGCACATTAAAATATATAACAAAGGAAAGTAGATGTTATTTAAATATAGAATATCAAGATAAGCAAGATGCGGCTTAGAAAGGTAGAAGAAACTACTGCTTGCTTTGTAAGGCATTAATAGCTATTTCCATTTGTCAAATGCGACATGTGTTCTGATAAAAGTATACCTTAAAATACTTATGTTTATATTTTAACCTAATAGATTGTGTTTTCAAAGAGATTTATCAATCTGGAATATTACCCACTTTTCCCTATCTTGGTTGTGTTGAGGTATGATAATCCTGAGAGTTAAGCTCTCAAATTCCTGAGCCAATAAAGAGAGATGGATCATGCATGGCATAAGTCACCTCAGATTTAGTTTTAAGGACCTAAGTGCATTACTAGTTTAACCTGTGACTTTGAAAGTTGTTTTGATGGTTCGCAGAATCCCTTTGTCTCTCATGAATCCTTTGTCTTATTCACCTGATAATACAATCAGATGAAACGTCTTACCTAATTCCTCCCCTGAGAAGTGTGGATTGCTCCCTGGATGCCTTTTAAAGTCTATGAATATATCTCCATCTTTGTTATTAGTATCACAATTGGATTTCAGACCATCAGAGGACTCCATTGCCTGTTAGTTCTCTTCTTCCATCAGAAAACTGGTAGCTTGTCTACTGCAAATTAGGCTACAAATCACTGGATGATCCAAAGCTACTTTATAGGTTCAAACTGCAAACGCATTTATTAGCCTATGAATTGGATTCTGCATCTAAGCCTCAACTTAGATGACTAGAAGCTAACCATTGAGCATCCAATAACTATGTGTTGCTCTGTAATCAAATCATATTCCTAAGTTTTATCTCTTACTGTTTTGTTTTTCTTTATCACTAACTCTTTAATTATATTGATATTATGATATCCAAATGCTTCCAAAGGATATTCAATCAAGGGATAATAGACTCCCTTATATCTGGAAACAAACTGCTGAGGAGAAAAATATGCAATAGTTTCTATTTTTAATACAGAACAAATGATTACATGATATTTGTGTCTGTGGATACTAGGTAACCAATGGTAAACCTGGTTTGCAAAAATGGAAGGAAGTTCTTGGCAGATTTCACTGTTTTCACTGTGCTGCCCAATAAGTCTAGAACTGTATTTTTTTTCTTTACTATTTTCTTAAATTTTCCATCAACACATAAGGTGGAATTCAACTGTAGGCTTCAGGCCTCCCGCTTAACCTCAAAAATGAAGAGAAAGCAATTCAGTAGGTGGTTAAGAATATGTCACAGGCACAAACTCAGCTTAAGGCATTATGAATTTTCTGTGGATAAAATGCATTTATTCATTCTGCTCTAAGTCAAGATGGCTGAAACCTATTATCTCAAACTTTGAAAAAAATCCCCTTTGGGATGTGAATAGCCTATGAAATATTTCAGTCAAAAATAAAATTTTTGGAGATAGTGAGGGTCCAGTAAAAACTGATGGAATAGAGTTTAGACTTGCAATCATCAAAGCTTTCTCTGAGCTTTCTAGATAGAAAGGGGCATGGAGAGTTAATGGGTGATATTATCCTAATTATTATTGTATAGCATAAGAGGGCCAATCTATTTCTGTAGAATAATAGAGCTAGGATGAGATTCGACAGCATCTGTCACAATAAATGCAAATATATAGAGAATTGACAATGAGCCATGATCTCATAAGTGATTCTATTTTCCATCTGAATAATGGCAATGCTGCATTTCAAGCTCACATGACAGATCCATTCAGAGGCTCTCTGGGCTTGGCACAGGAGGCCTTTGCTAAAAACATTTGCAAGAGAGAATATATTTGACTTCACATTTTCTATATCTCTGTCCTTAGAGAATTTTTAGGCACTTTTTTAGGCTTCTGTCCCAAAACATTCCTTTTGTTATAGCCATACATTAATTGTTTTTCATGTGTTGACGCCTGTGTGTGCAGCTTAAGGAAATACAGAAGACCTGGCTTCCACCTCAAAGGGTCTTACAATCTTAGCATAGGAAATGCAATAAATTTGAACATACAATCCTGGTGCAAGGCAGGTTTAAAGAAATAAAGAACTAAAATGGTTTCTTTGCAGTAAATACTGTCTAAAGAGCATGAGTGAGAAACTTAGCAAAGAGTTCATAAGACAGGTTTGTATAATGTAAGATAGGAAGGTCTCAGAGAGGTGAAATTGAGAGAGTGAAAGGTTAGAACAAGCAACTTGCGAAAAGACCTGTGCAGCTGAAGAGTACTGAGTGTTTCTGAAAGCCTGGCTGAGACTCTGAACCAGCCATCCTGTACCATCAATACTGCAAGGTTCTGCGTGTTCTCATATATGAAGAAACGTCCTTTGGGAGTTGGATTGAGGTTTGCCCAATTTACTCAGCACTCACACTGATCCTTAGCTGGCACGTGCTATAACCACAGCCTTCTGTGTAAACCAGTAGATGAAGCGGCATCACACCCTTTCCCATCCATTTCAGGTAAACAGGGGGATGTGGCAAAGATTGAGCAGAAATGCCCGTAAGTCTTGAATTCCGCCTTCAAATTTCTACAAAGGAGATGAGTTTTGGATAAAGTCAAGATGGTAACGAGCAAAAATGCATTGGCATGCTATGATGGACCAGCCTCAGGTTTATATTTTTTCTGAGGTTGGTGAAATGTTAATTAAATATTAATTAAACCTGTCCCTTTTCCGACTCTGTGAGGTCACACATGTTTGCTCAGATCACCTTTCTCTAATATAGTCCACTGTGCAGCCTCAGCTCAAAATAAAAGTTTTTCAAGCTGATTTCAACAGCACCTCCCACCCCTGCAACCACCTCTCCTCACTTTCACTAAGTAGGCCTTTTCTGTAGTTATTTATAATCATAGTGATAAAAAACATCTCCCATTTTGTGTATCTACCACTTTTTAAGCACTATTATCAGCATATTACAGACATTATCTCTTATAATCCTTTTCCAAACTAATGGAAGAAGATGGTTACTCCTGTTTGGAGGTTAGAGTTTAAGTCTAAAGCTGCTTAGCCTTAACAGAAACAGGGACTCTGCTGTACCATATGATTGCAAAGGAAGCATATGTGGCAACTTTGGATAAATTAATATTGGTCAAGAGGCTACCGAAATACTGAAGGCAGTTAGATATTATTTTTAATCAACACATGGGTGGGTATATTGATTAAGTTTAAGTACTGTTTAGAATTTCACACATAGCTCAGAATGGGTTTTGTATGTGTGAGGTGCATGTAAGTGTAAATTTTCTTTTATTTTCCTGTAGTTCCATATTTATAAAAATTATATTTAACTATTTAAAACTTATTTATCATATATTTGGCCATTATCCACATTTCTTGGCTCATAGCTCCTACAACTTATGCAATCCCTAAACAATGAGAAAGAGAAAATTGAGAGTGACTCATACTTTGTAAATGAGATGATTTTTGGATGTGCCTGAGAAGGGGATAATGCAGCTGGTCGCTTGGTTGCTGGGAGAACCTTTCGATGAGCGGGTTGTTGAATTTCTTGTTTTACGTTAGATCTCAAAAGGTGATATGAAAGCTAATCAGTGAACTTTGATTGATAAAGACCGATACTTTGATGAATCTATTCCTGTGTAATTCATTCTTTATTGAAAAAGATTGGCGGATGTCTTATGAGAGCAACACGATTGGTCACATGCCTGAAGAGGGTAGGGAAGTACTATATGCACATCTTTTTGCTACAAATTTTTCCCAACAATTCCTTAAATTTTACTATCCCTGAATAATAATCTTTCTAGTAAGCTTTGCAATGAACATGCATATTATGTGTACACGATACATGGCATCATTGCCAGCAAATGGAAACAGTCTAAATGTTTAATGACAAATGAATGGTTAAAGAAGCCATGGCATACTATATGTGGAATACTCTGCAGTGATAGAAAAGTTCAAATCATACATTTCCTTTTAACATAGATGGAAGTTGATAATATCAGGCTAAGCAAAGTAAGCCAGAGGGAGAATGACAAAATGACAAGTACTAAATGATATCACTCATTATGTGGAATATAGATACACAAACTAGAGTAACAGCATTGAACAATGACAAACCCTTGGCCTTGGATAGCAAAACTGGTAGTAAAGAAGTAGTACAAGGAGAGAAAAATGTTCTGATCAGAGATAATATAAGGGACACTTGTGGAGCTCATAGGATCGCTGGTGGTGGTAAGGTTCAATAATTTTGTAAATAAATCCCATAAAATTTAACGCTATTACAACATATTACTTAAACTAGAATTAAAAATAAAAAATAGTAGCAAGTTGGCTATTTTAAGTAAATGAGTTTCCTGAAACTTTTAGCCAGTCATTCAAACCACAAGAGTGGATTAGGGGTGTCTAAAATTTATCCAATTGTTCAGAAGCATAGGTGGAAATTTAAGTTTATATCTGGCACCAAATTATGAGAAGGGAATCTTGTTAACCTTCAATTTGTAACCAGTTGGTTACAAATCAAAATTAATACAAATAATTTTTATATTAAATAAATTAACAAATTCTAGTTAAATTAATTATTCTTAAATAATATTAATAAAATTAATGCAAATACAAATTAATTCGGGTGTAACCTGAACTTGCAACTGGCATAGGCAGTGAAGGGTGGTCAAGAATCCCTGCTGGTGTTCTGGGAGACAAAGAAACTCCTAACGATATTTGGGGCATCACATGTGTTGTGAATTTAACCACAGTTGACTGTGTGTGAAGCAAATGTTTTTCCTCTGTTAGTATTCTTTCTGGTCTCCAGAAATCTTCTTTATTTTTTCCACGATTTTTTTCTTTTTTTCCTCAAAGTGTATCTTAGGATGTCTCATTTTGGATATTCTCAACAAGCTTCTTACCCTTAGTTGATCACCTAAGAAAATGAGACAATTTTATATCTTCTCTTTAGTTCTTGGTATCTAGAAGTGTTCTCACATTTTAGCTTTATTCCTCCAAAAACTATAGTTCATGCTGCTCCCAAACTCACTTCTATATTTCCTGACCCACTTATCTAGGCTTGAAGCGTATTTACCAGCTTGCTTTTTTCTTTAATTTCTTTTTTTTTTTTTGTAAAGACATATGGGAATCTTAATTCAGTATTCCAAAATTACATACTTATTTCAGATCTTCCAAAATCTGTTAATAGATGTTACATAAGAAGAAGGTTCTGTGAGTAAATATGTTCAGAAAATGCTGGATTAACCAAAATTAAAATGTGAATGAGGGAATCAGATCCATCATTAATGTGCTCATTACCTCTAAGGGTGGTGGTTTCTGAATTCAACTACATAGAGATCTGTGATTCTTATCCATTATTCTGACCATGATTGCCTTTTGGCCATTTTTCTTTCGGTAGTCTTCCTGTCTTACTAGTTACAACCTAGTCTCCAGTTATATACCTCCATTAACATAATTTCCATCTCTGCCCCGCCCCGAAATACCCTGGGAACTCTTAGAGGATTGTATGACCCTGATTGAAAAGCAATAATTTGAACAACTATTTAGACAATTTTTTCTCTTAAGAAATATTTAGCATTCAAGACACAGGATATGTACCTTAGCATTAGACCACTTGCTCTTCATATCTGGGACCATAAACTCAATCTCTGGCAACATACACTCACATACACATGATACAATTATGTGTAAATGCATATATGGAGAGATTCATTATATAAGTAAATGATTGTTCATGTATAATGCATACACATGTAATTCACAAATATAATACAAACACATAAAATATATATAGTTATATAGTATATAAAACAAGGTAAATGTTGATATATTTTATCTAGGAGAAAGTTCTATGATGTTTGCTTATTATTATGTGTTTAATATTTAATTATTAAAATAGTTAAGAGTCTGGGCAGGGTATTTACCTTGCATGCAGCCAATTTGGGCTCGATCCCCATCATCCCATATGGTTCCTTCAACACTGCCAAGAGTGATTATTGAGTGCAGAGCCAGGAGTTACCCCAGAGCATTCCTGGTATTGGGCATGCAAGAGAATCCAAAATTCTCTCAGGCCACAAAATAAAATTACAAAATAAAAATAGCTAAGTTTGTTATAGTCCACTCTCTTTTGTTATTTGCATTTTTCATCTTTTCTTGATTTTAACTTTAAATAGTTAAGAAGGTTTTATAGCTCCTTCTATTCTCCAATCTATTAGAAAGAAGAACATCTCAGAAAGTATCATCTTAGGAGATGTCAGTCTTTATAGTATATTATGCTGATGCCTATGTTTATTGTTATTGTTTCTCGGACCTGAAAGCTGAAAATTATGGTCTCCTTCAAGGGTTGGAATATATTGTTACCAATTCCCTCTCTTTATATATATATATATGTATATATATATATATATATAAATAATCATATAGGTATTTTCCACTCATAACATGATTGCATAAATAATTTCTGAAAATGACGACTTGCATGTACAAAAACTCAGCATCCTTCTCTGGATTCAGTAACCAGTTATAATTCATCTGAAAACACAGAAATGATGGAAATTTTATCTTTATAAACAATAATTAATATGCTAATAGGAACAAGGGTAATTAAGGAATTCAAAGAAAATGAGAAATGATAATCAAATCTAAAGGAATTAAAGTATAGTTGAACTTGAAAAGAATCATGACCTAGTCAAGAACAGATGTGGAGTATTTGACAGAACTAAAGATGGAGCTAAAATGTGAGGCTTTTCTAGTTTTGGAATCCTTTTTAACAAATTGTTAGTTGTGGCTAGTGACATGAACTGAATATAAATGGGGCGCTCAAGAGTTGGACTGTTGAGGATGCTATGATATCTCAGGTGTCAGGTTTCTAAAAATCTATTGAAGAGGTTGGCAAGATTTTTCAAGTGGTAGAGTACATCATTGGCATGTATAAGGCCTTGAGTTTAGAACTAGAATCACATGCCTGGCCCTGACCTCAGCATTTATGCGTATGGTCCAAAATTTATTTTTACAAGTAGCCAATAATATGGTATTGTCTCTATCAACCAGTTTTTGCACTAAGATCCCCAAACTACTTAAAATGATCATTTTGGTCATTGCTGTGTGACTTGTGCAAAGGAATTATCATATCAATATTTCAACTAAGTTGGGCTTGCTTCAATAAGAATCATCTTTTTTTAAATTTAATTTGTAGGATCTATCATCTAGCATCATATTTAAAACTTTCTATCCTCTTCCAATTCTTACCCTAACTTTGTCTTCTTCCATTTTAATTTACACTAAATTTTATGTCTTGCCCAGGCTGGGCTATTTAGTGCTTCCCGTGGAGGTACTCTAATTCATGGATTGAATTAATTTGATAACATCTATCAGAAACAGTGCTTTAACTTTTTAAAAATTTAGTTTGTGTTGCTGAATTTATATTTAAAGATAGTACACATGTTTGTCCATGGAAAACTTAAATTAATATGTCTTCATATGGGCTATATTCCACAAATCATTTGGAATCAGTGAAATTTCAGAATATTACTGCTCTGCCAAGATATTCACCAATATTTAAATCTCTTTTAGGGAAGCAATATTGAACCTTTGATTTTGAGAATACAGTGAAATAAATACATTCTATTACAGCCATAGCTTACCTTGTGGCCTATATGTTAATCACCCTAAAATGTCCACAAGCATAAAGAAAAGAAAGTACTTATTTAAAATCAGAGCTGCTTGAATTCCAGATGGTTCGAAGTATATGTTAATCTATCTTGAGCAAGTCCCCTAATTCTGCAGGAACAAATGGTGGAATGTTATTAAAATGTTAATTAGTTAAATTTAGTCCCCAAAGTAAAAAGAAAACAAAATTGCACCTACATGATTTTATTTTTACTAATTAGGGAAAAGAATTATGATATATAAATAAATGAGGTTATTTTAGAAGAAGAAGAAATACATTTGTGAGTTTTAGATTAAAATATCCAGGGGTGTAAAATAAGTCTTAACAAAATTATTAGGGTATATGTTCAATATACTCCATAAGCTATTTTCAAAATAAGCTGTTCTAATTTTATCAAGATTTTTCCTTTTTTCAAATGGAAATCAGAGACATTAAAGTCACTGTCATTCAATGGAAGACTGATAGGATTTACTATTCAAAAATATTTTAAACTATTGGAATTGGATAATCTTTCAGATGGTTCAAGAAGCCACAGGTCATTCTTGAAATTGTTCCTATTTAAGTAGAACATCTGTCTGGTACCAGATAAAGGAGATATATAAAAACTCCCTAAAGGTTTTATGTATTTAGATTTAGATCTTATAATTTCAAATAATCAATAAAACAAACATTAACATATAATAAAGGTACTAATGGGAGTTTTTTGGCATATATATTACTGGAAATCCCAAGTATTCATCTAGTAGTGATTTTATTGAGTATGTTGCTTTTATATTTATAATTTGTTTTAATTCCTTCATTTCAACCATATTGTTTTTACATTTTAGTTAAAGTGAAAAAAATAAAATACTTAATTGTACATTTTTTAAGCTTTGGTAAAAGAGGGCAGAAAAAGTTTCTTTCTAGCCAGATGTTGATAGCATTATATTTCAAGGAAGTTTTAATATAGGTCATCTATAGAATCCATTAGATGCTGCAAAACAACTATCACTTAACTATAGTTGCAGTTGGGCTTTCAGAGTTACTAATTTTGAACAGGTGGCAATTTCTAGTGCTATCCAAATTATCTCATCTCACTGGGATACAGTGCTAACTGCATTCATAGAGAGTGACACTCTAAATAAGAGAATGCCCTCGTAAGTATCCAACACTGAGTTCAACTTATGAATGACAGAACGAAGAAAGAAACACCACATATAAAGTTGGTTTCATTGGCAATTTCATCTTCAATGCGATTTCTAATTGAAAGGCATAGCTGACTAGAGACATCAACTAGTGAGGTTTAAAAATATTTCTTCCATTGGAAAGGGATCTAATAACTCTGTAAACATATTTCATTCTTGAGTTCATGAGCAACAGATAAAGTACAGTTGACTTTCTTTAATTGGATATTAAATAGGATAATATAAATATAATACAGTGTTTTGAGTGCTGACTGGATATTTGACAATTCTTTTTGTACTGTTGGGGTGTTTCACCTTATTTTTCTCCGTCATCTCTCAAACCGACGGTGAGATCCTCTAGAAGGATTCCGCCCATTTTCAGCATATTAGACTTTTACCCCAGTTTACTACTTTTCTCTTCTTCAAATAAAACAACATAACTTGAACTATGTATTCCTTCCTCCCAGTTAGAGGGGGAAATAAGGGAGGCACCAAGACCAAGACTTCTAAGTAGTAAGCTAGGTACAGAGGGGACCACATATTCTCGAAGCCCCGGGGGTGAGGGAGAAGGATATGGGAGGTAGGACAAACACGGAGGGGTAGAGAGGACAAATCGGTGATGAGAACCCCCCTGATTTTATGTAAATATGTACCCATAATATTATTGTCAACAATATGTAAACCTCTACGATCAAAATAAAAATTATATTAAAAATATATAATACAGTGTTATTTTATCCTTTACATTATGCTCAAATATTAATAAATTATAAGATATATCACATTTGTAAAAAATTTTAAGTTTAAAGCTCGTGTAGAAAAGCAGGACTGCTGCTCAGGGTAGAGAGTAAAAAGAAGAGAGTAGTTAAAAAAAAAACTTTTAGGAGCCGAAGCATAGTGGTAGGGTGTTTGCCTTGCACACTGCTGACCAAGGACAGACCTCGGTTTGATCCCTGCATCCCATATAGTCCCCCAAGCCAGAAGTGATTTCTAAGCGCATAGCCAGGAGTGTGGTCCCAAACAAAACCTCAAAAAGAACAAACCCTCAAAACCTTTTATTTGTTTATTTTTGGGCCACCACCATAGTAAGGTGCTACTCCAGGCTCTGCATCTCAGAAATCACTCCTGCCAGTGCTTTTGGAGCCATATAAGACCAAGTGCTTGTTTACATGCAGTCCACTACGCTTGGACTGGAAGAGAACAGTCTACACATTATTTTTTATTCCATATTCACCAAAAGAAAATTATTGAATAAATGTTATTTTCAAAAATCACATAACTGAAATTTATATTATATAAAATTTCAGTAGTTTTTGATAAAATAAACATTAATTTATATTGATGAATAATTAATTGAATCTATGTATTATATAATATATAATATATAATAAGGATCTATGACTATGTATTATATAATATATAATATATAATAAGGATCCATGACTCTGCACCTTAGGATTAGGTACTTGTTAAAACATAGCCCTGTAGAATATGAGCTAACCAAAGACAGAACTGAGAGCTGGACTCATCAGAGACCAAATATCTAAGAAGCAAATTTTTTAAGAGGTATTTAAAGAAGGAACACAGATTTATCCCTATTTGTAGATAGACTAAGTAAAACAGATGGTTGATTCTAAAGTGTGAATTAGGCAGGCCTCACTGCCCCAAATTATCTTAATGCTGGCCAATCATTGTATCAGAAACTCTTTATCACCAGAACTTCTAAGTTGAAGAGCCGATCACGGTAACTACCTTCATTAAATACAGAGACTAACTGAAAGCAAAGTGTTTAGATCTATTTATGTAGACAGAGGTTGCTCCAAAGAAGTCATTGGTTGTCCCCTATTTACTGCAAATAATAGTCCAGTTTTTCCATCTATAGAATACATATTATTGGATTCCTGGGAAAGCAAATCTGGCTAGGATAAATTTTATATTCTATCATCAGTTTAGAGCAGGAGAAATTATGTATGAATTACCCTTCTTTAATAATGTCCCTGGCATTTGTAGTTTCATTCAGCACTCCTTTGCTGATGCTTCACATTATTTTTTTTCTGTATACATATAGCAATGATATAAAATATAGCATATTCCAGGATTTCCTGAAATAAAATTTCTTCAAAATTAGATAAATTTAATAGAAAGGTAGAACAGGTAACTATCTTAGTTAAGTTAATCCTCTTCGAAAATGCTGCACAAATGCAATTTTATTATTTGCTTTTAGTTAACTTGCAGAAATGATCTCCAAGTCTATTGCTCTGTTACATGCCAGTGGTTTCTTACTGAAAGATGGCACTTTTCCTGTCTCTGACATCTTTTTTTTTACATTTTCAAAAATATTAGTTTATATCTCAAATATTTAAAGAGCTTCTGTTTCCTAAGTGGCTGTGAATAAGTCATTTCTTGTAGACTTCTTAACATTGGTCTAATCATTCACAATGGAATTTTTATATGCTCCAATCAACCTCATTGACATATTTGTTGAAGACTATGTATAGAATAGAATCTAATAGTAGGGTATTTATCATCAAGGTTGACTCTGGCTTTCTATTTCCAGTTAGTTCAGTTGGTAGAGCATAATGCTGATAAATCTAGGTTGACTTGTCAAATGCTCTCTTCATCTACCATTACACTAGTCATTACAACTCCGTTCACTACAGTAAAATGTATTACATTCAGGTAGTTCTCAAGAAACTTGCCACTTTTATTGGACATCTATTGTTCCTATCTTTACTACCCTCATTATATATATCACATTATATATGTATATATACACACATATATATAAAATACACAATTCTAATTTAGACTATGTTTTTCTTTGGATATTTTATAAAAATCACTGATACCTGATATTGGTAGCCAACATATGCAACCTCGAGGAGCTCTAATGCTATACTCATTCCAGGCTATTGTCAATATCTTCATGATCTTTTTGTATTCAGTAACCTTATGAGAGAAATTACAGTATATTGGAACACCATTTCCTGGCCTATTTTCTTGAGGCCTATTTTTTATTCATTACTTTCCTAGATAAGATACTTTAATATATTTCTATTGCTTATAAGATGAAATATAAATGTTTAGGTTAGGAATTAACTTTACACATTCTGCTTCTCAAACAATTTTCTGCAATTTCCATGAGTATGTGCCATTCTAGACTTTGTTCAAAACTCATTTTTTCTATATTCATAAGGAAATTTTCCCATGAAATGGTCATACTAAGGAGATGAAATAGATCATAGTAACACAAAATTTGATTTGAATGTCAAAACTAATGGTGCCACACACATACATACCAAGAAGTTATGAAAAGGTTTAATAGAGTATTTGTCGTAGCAGAGGGATAAAAAATATGAGACTCATATTTCTTTCTCTAAAAAATCTAAAATGCTTATAAAGAGACAGGTAAATAATTCACATATTTGCACATAAAAGAGAGTAAGTATATTCAATGCAATGGAAAGTCAAAGGAAGTGGCAAGTAAACTAAGGGACACTACATTTATTTGGCGTGTTCTCTAGGTGTAGTAGAGAAAAAAGTTTGTATTATGAATTACAAAATATTTTTATGTATAGTAATCAGTGTTATTCTATACAAATATATGAAACAGTAGGTAGAAAATGGTATATTCATGGATAGTTATATTTTAATATATTTATTATATATTTAATATATTGAAATTTTCAAGTGCATGAAAAAGTGCAAAAGGTGATTTCACAACTGCCTCTCCATGCTTTTAAGAAAAAATATGCTTTCAGCTCTTTAAATTACTCTGTTTTCACAAAAGCTGATCAATAGAATTCTATTTTATTGTAGTTTTACTGCTATCTTTAAATAGAAACTTTGGTTCAGATATTATAATTATGGTGTTCTTAGGTTGCTTTGAATTACTGAAGGTAGAAGTGTGGAATTTTCTTATGAATAAACTCAAACACCACATCTAGTTTACCTAATATTGTACCTCAGAAAACAATCAAAGCAGATGGGACACTATGGTTACTGATTTACTAATTGGAAATGACATGGTTTTAATTCCATCACAAAATTATAATAACTATGAGCCCTTATGGGAATTCCTTTATTTCTCCAAGTATGAAAATGCAGTGATTAAAGACATCTCTGGTTTTGCATGTTGTGGTAGTCTGTTAAGAAGAACTTACATATTCTGAACATTTTCTAATAATCAAAGATCAGGAAGTGCTATTCATGATATTTTTAAATTACCTTTTGTAAACTTTCTAAATAATATTTTAAATTTAATAGATCAGAGAAATTATCTTTCACAATGGTCCTAAGTAATTACAAAACTAGTAATTTAAAAATACTTACCTGGCAGGGGAGATACCATGATCACGAAAGTGGTTTCCCCAGGGCGAGGCTCACCCATTGCACTCCGGGTGTGCTGACCCCTGCGATTTCCCCAAATGTGGGAAACTCGACTGTGTAATTTGTGGTAGTGGGGGATTGCGTTTGCGCTCTCCCCTGAAAAAAAAAAAGTAGCAAAATTAGTTCTAAGGGTAAAGTCGTAGTCCACAATTGGACTTAGTTAGTACTCATTTACTTATGAGTGAATGTTCTATGCCATGCTAGATTTCAAACATTTTATCTCTTCTACTGTAAGTCAATATTTATAAATATTTTCTTTGTTTGACATGCTTTAAAAAAGAATGTACTGTAAGTAAAATTACTATTTTTATTCTTAACCCTGACGGTTTAACTTTCTAAACAATAGTTCAACAATACTTATAAAATTGTCATGATTTAATCAATCCCCAAAGATATTTTGAAAAACTCATAAATGTAAATATCCACTTAAAATTGATTCCAGTAAAAATTACTTATGATATTTTTTCTGATTCTATTATTCTAAAACCTTTCTTATACCAAGGTAAATGATCTTATAATGATGGTTAGAGTCTGATGGGTGTTTTCTCAAGATAAGCTAGTTTATTTTTATTTTTTATATTTTAACCTTAAAACTGACATTAGTTGGGACTGACTCAGTTTTGTATTTTTACTGACAAATCCATATTAATAACAACATCAATACTGCATTAAACCTGAACTATGGGAATAATTTGTAATCACGCCAAAATTAATAACATTGTGCATCACCCAGAGAGCCTCTCAGGGAGGAGAGTGAAATGGTTATTAACTTGGGTTATTATTGCAACATTATGGACATTTAAATAGGCTATAATTCTCGAAATTTAAAGGTCAGTTTGATTTATTCAATTTACTTTGTCATATGTTTGGAAAACTAATTAAAATCAGAAACAACATGGTTATAACATTTTGATAGCAAGTCATAAGGCTATATTTTGAGTCACCAAAAGTAATCATTTTGCTGTTCAGGCTAGATATTTTTGTGAGTGAAAAGGACAATTTCTTCCATTCCTGTGATTGACAGAAAAGACAGGTTCTACAATCACGTTTTTTCCTCTACATATGAGCTCCTTCCTGGAATTTTTACCTCAAAACACAAGTCCTCATCTCCTGCACAGTGACTAGAGTGCTGCTCTTTAAATGCAATTTAAAGATCTAAAATAATCTCGCAGACAAAAATATTTTTTTCATCTGCTTTAGAGTCTCATATAACTTCTCTCCGGAAATAAATCCTTTTGTTTTAAATAACTTTAGTTTGAAGCAGACTGATATAACAAATGCCCCTGGAAGGGTAACATCTTGAATTCTGTTTATTTTATAACAAAGTTTTATATGGAATGGAAATAGTAGGAGGCAATGAAGCCTGAAAAATAGAGAGTGAAATATGAATTTAAGAAGTTAGATGTGAAAAGATGAAAATAAAATAAAATAAATGACTCGTGCCAGAGTAAATCAGGTATCACAAAAGAGAATTCTTTCCATCTAGCATTAAATGGCACATCACATGTGCTTTTTAAAAACTTGTAGCATCAACCTATAGATTAAAACATAACTGTATTGATGTGTTTACCAATAGTAGAAAGAAATTTGGGAGATGAAATACCAGTATAATTAAAAGACAATGAATAAGAAAAATGTGAGCATGGTCTTTGAACAATACAAATGGAAATGGCTAAAAGAAGATGAAATCCTGGATTTGAGACCAATTTTCAGGTTACTGTCAAAATTTGACTGCCTCATGTAACTATAATTATTAAAATTTATTTTATAATCAAATGGTTTCTAAGAAGTCTTTAAATTACTTGGATGACAACTTTATGGTCCCCAAAACTGAACCTTCAGTCATAGGAGTATCTATTTTATGTAGATTGACTAGTGACTTGTAAATGACATGTAACAGTGAAATGGAACAGTGAAGGTTATGAAGGTAGAAAAGTAATACATGGTACGAGATACCAGTGGGCTAGATAGGTAAAGGTAAAAATGTTTTGTCCATACTTTATTTTAAAAATAAACCCCTAGATAATTAAAGAAAGAAAAATTTGCCACATATGGTGTGACTGAAATGTTTCTATATAGTTAAAGCCTGTGCCTTTTAATTTGTCTATTAATGCATATAACAAGTGAGTTGCTCCTATCTAGAAATAATGGAAAAGAATGAGGCATTATCTAATAAAATGTACATCTTATAAAGTAGTTTTAAACTTGAAGTCAGAACGTAAGTGATAATTTAAATAAATGAGAAGCCTATGTTCTTGGATAAAATCATTAAATATTAGTAGTTTGTAAATTAGTTTCATTAGTCTGTAATTACAATGTGATTTTGGTAAAATACCAAGTTTTACCTTGGTTTCTTAATAAACTTAATATAAAATTTAAAGAAAATAATGAAAGTTTGGGAGGAAATGAACTAATATATAAACAAAAGTTAAACTTTGTGAAAGCATACACAATTGTGAGAAAGTTAGTTGTTAAAAAAAGTTGTAATTCAATGATATAAAGCACGTTTTTTGTTTAAAAAGTAAACATAGGGGCCAGAAAGATAGCATGGAGGTAAGGCATTTGCCTTGCATGCAGGATGGTGGTTCAAATCCCGGCATCCCATATGGTCCCCCAAGCCTGCCGGGGGCGATTTCTGAGCGTAGAGCCAGGAATAGCCCCTGAGTACTGCTGGGTGTGAACCCCCAAACAAAAACAAAAACAAATTAAACATAGTTCAATTACCCATCTGAGTAAAAGATTCACAAACTCATATTATTTAAAAGTAACATATTCAATAAAGCAAATTATTGGGTAGGGTAACATAACTTGTTAAAGTGTTTTGAATAATTAACTTGCTATATCAAATGGTTTCTAAGAAGTCTTTAAATTACTTGGATGACAACTTTATGATCCCCAAAACTGAACCTTCAGTCATGGGTCATAACAATGTATCCTGTGCCACACATGTGCCACATATAGGATGGACAAGAGATTAAAAACCTACATATAAAATAAAAGTATTGAAACTTTTGAAACTTGTAGTATTATAATATCTAACTCTGGGATTATTTGTTGAAAAATTATACACAAGGCATATATTTTTTCTGTTTTTTGCTTTTTGGACCACACCCTGTGACTCTCAGGGGTTACTCCTAGCTATGTACTCAGAAATACCTCCTGGCTTGGGGATCATATGGGACACCAGGGATCTAACTGAGGTCTGTCCTGAATTGGCCACGTGCAAGGCAAACACTCTACCGCTATGCTATCGCTCGGCCCTACAAAAGGCATCTTAAAGTAGAACTATAAGACATGGAATGATACAGAAAAATAAAAATAACATATAATAAAAATACCAAAATATAATATTGTTTATATTTCAAAATTTAACAATGCAATCAAACATTAATGGAAGAAAAATGCAAATTGAAACAACAGTGAGACATTTCAAACAATTTAGAATGTTTTATGTCCAAAGGATTGAATAACCAGGGTTAGTAGGTATGTGGTGAGAAAGGACTACTGGTTCTTTTGCCATCTGACTTCATACCTATGGATATAAATATGGAAATTTCTCAATAATGTAACAATAAAATAACTTTATGACTCAATGTTTCTACTTCTTGAATCTACTACCCAAAGACACACACACATATACGCACACACAAAAGACATGGATAGTACTGTTTATTACAAGTATTAATATAATAGCCAGAATATGAAAAAATATAAATGTCCAATGATATGTGAATGGATCTCAAAGTTTTCATATATTTACACCGTGGAATACTTGAAATCTACAAGAAAATATGGTATCATGCAATTTGTTGCAATTTGAATGGAACTAGCGGGAAACATGTGAAGTAAGTCAGAGGGCAAAAGGACAACTACCAGATGGTCTTACTTGTCTGTGAAATACAAAGCCAAAGTCAAATAAAAGAAATTATTGAGCATGACAAACCCTTACCAATGAGCACAGAACTAATCTGCAAACATTGCCCTTCACTGGGCAAGAAGGGCTAGGAAGATCAGAGAGAGGGACAGCAATTTAGGTAGTGGGATGGTGTGCTATAGTTATGTTGTATATCAAAACCATAAATTTTGCTGCTATTTTTAAGTCATTAGACTTCTTAAACTAAAATAAAAAACTTAATAAAGAAAATAGAATAAAAAGAAGAGAAAAGAAAAGAATATATATGTTCTTAGATTAGAACTGATCTGATACAAATTATCCATAAATTTGTGTGTAGTATAAGCCAGTTCTAATAAAATCTCAGCAATATTTTGTGTCAATTAATGAGCTTATTCTATAACTTACATGCCACACAAAAAATCTATTGTAATCAAAACAACTAAAAATAAGAAAATTGAAAAATATACACTAATTTATTTCAAGTTTATTACATAGCTAAATGAATCAAGAGCATTTTATTTACCTAAGGACTAACATATAGCTCAAGAGAATATATAGAATGTGTGAAATGTAAATATGGCACAAATATTGCAAGTAAAAATTTACTGGAATTATTCTATAAATGTACAACTAAAACTTTAAAGCTTATAGAAAAATATCAGAAAGACTTCCTGAAGAAATGGTAGAGCAATAACTTCCTATAACTATAATAGAAAACAAATGATAAATTTGATGGTCAAAATTAAGTAAAAACTTTCTTAAAACACATATTGGGAGATAAGATTTTAAAAAAATATCTAATAATTTGTTAAAAATAATTAAAGATCTCTACTAAATAATAAGAAAAAATTTAGTAAAGGAATGAAGTTCATATTAATATTGTAAAAGTTTAGTTATCAAATAGTCTAAACATATGAAAAGAAACTCAGTATTTTTGTTTGTTTGTTTTCTTGGGTCACACCGAGCGGTGCTCAGGGGTTACTTGTAGCTCAGCACTTGCTCAGGCTCAGAAATCACTCCTGTCTCAGGTGACCATATGGGGATCCCGCGAATCGAACCTGCGTCTGTCCTGGGTCAGCCACATGCAAGGAAATGCCCTGTTACTGTGCTACCACACCGACCCCCCCCCAAAAAAAAAAAAAGCTCAGTATTTTTTTATTTTTAGTAATTCAAATAAAAATCACAGGTGGAGGGGCCGGAGTGATAGCACAGTGATAGGGCACTTGTCTTGCACGCAGCTGACCCAGGGCTGACCATGGTTCGATCCCCAGCATCCCAGATGGTCTCCTAAGCCAGGAGCTATCTCTCAGTGAATAGTCAGGAGTAACTCCTGAGCGTCACTGGGTGTGGCTCCAAAACCAAACCAAACCAAACAAACAAATAAAAACTCACAGAGACTACTATAAAAATCAATTTAAGGAAAGAAAGGGTAAAAGGAAGAAAAACATAAAAATAATACCCAGAACTCGGGGCCGGCGAGGTGGTGCTAGAGGTAAGGTGTCTGCCTTGTAAGCTCTAGCCATGGAAGGACCAGGGTTCGATCCCCCGGCGTCTCATATGGTCCCCCCAAGCCAGGGGCAATTTCTGAGTGCTTAGCCAGAAGTAACATCAAACGGGTGTGGCCCGAAAAACAAAACAAAACAAAAAATTAAAAATGATACGAAAAAATTAAACCCCATAAAACCAAAACCAAAACCAAACAAAAACAAACAAGCAAAAAACCTGATGAAGCCCTGAATTTTATCTCTGACATTGGAAGAACTCCAGAGCATTTTTGAGTAACCCTGAACAGAACCTAAGCAACAGAGCATCAGTCTGGATGTGATGTATGTAGCCCATGTTTCTTTGACTGTCCCTTTGACTTTTCCCTTAGCAACATTGGTCTGGCTCTAATAATATATTAAATTCAAAATGAATATTGCACAAGCATCTACTGAATAAAATCTAAAAGTATAATGAAGGGGTCAGAATGATATAGTACAGCAGGTAGGGAGCTTGCCTTTCATGGCATGTGGCCCACCTGGGTTCAGTTGAGCACCTCAGACAGTTCTGTAAGCCAGTCCAGGAATGATCCCTGAATGCAGATCTAGTAGTAAACCGTGAGTTCTGTCTGGTGTGGCCCAAAGACCTAATTTTCTTTTATAAGTCTAATCAAATCATACTTTTACAAGGATCTGAGAAATCATTACCCTTGTACTTGACCATTATGAGTAGGAAATGGCACAATCACTATGGGAAGCATTTTGATAATTCCTCTTAAAATCAAATCCTTTTAAAGATAATTTCCTTTAAAGATAATTTCTTTCAAACGAATTTTCTAAACAATAAAATATATTTCTTAAAAGGGAATTAAATTTTCTCCAAAAAACTTGTAAAAATGTTTGAAGTCCTTCTAATATAATCACTAAAATTTGTTAACATCTTCAATATCTGTCACTGGTTTAATAGAGTAATACCTACAAAAATAACCCACAGATGTCAACATAACATTTTAATATCTTATGCTAATTGAAAAAAGTTCAGCAAAATGAAGTACTATAAATTTTTATGAGAGAGCAACACATTTGTAGTACAAGGATGCACATTTATAGACCCTATGACTAAGATATGTTGAAAAATTATTGTAAAAGTGTATTGCAGAAAGAATATTTGGGGTTAATACAAACTATGTCTTTATTGTAGTGAATTATCATGTGTATACATATAAGTGAATCAAGTTGTACAACAAAATGATTGTATTTTATAAAATATGCTACACCTAAATAAATTTACCTGAAAAGATTAAAAATAAATAATTTAAACCATAAAGAAGAAATGTTTCAATTCGTTAATCTTGTCTTTGTATTTACTGAAGGACAGCCTATGTAAAAGAAAAGAAAAGCTTACAAATTAGGGAAGATAACTACACTAGCTGAAACCAGCCATGCATTAAAATAATGAATGTAAGAAACACAAACAACTCCAAAAATCAATTAGAATAAGGCAGCAATTCAAGTGATGGTGGACAAGAGTCCCCAAGACATCCCTGAGATTAGTGTCACATATTATATTACCTATTTGAAAAATTCTCCTCTAAGTATATAATGTAGAATATTGAAACTCTACTTTGAAAAGACATATACATTGCAGCACTGTGGTATAGGTATATTTATAACTATATAAACTATATACATATAGTTATATTTACTATAGTTAAGACACAGAAACAACCTTGTCCAAAAATAAATGCATCATGCCCGGAGTGATAACACAGTGGTATAGCATTTGCCTTACACGTGGCTGACCTAGGATGGTCCTCGGTTCGATCCCCAGCATCCCATGTGGTCCCCCAAAGCCAGGTGCGATTTTTGAGTGCATAACCAGGAGTAACCCTTGAGCGTCACCAGGTATGCCCCCCAAAATAAATGCACCAATAAAGAAAATGTGGTATGGAATACTAGTTATCAATTTACCATGACATTTATCATGGGCAGCTACATATACGGAACTAATAGGAATAAGGGATAGAAGGGCTATGGTGTAGGATAATTTGTACTTGAATGATGGGAGAAGTATGTGAGCATATAGGAGGTAGTATGCTGTTTGAAGAGTTGTGTGTATATATATATATATGTATATATACATATATATACTAAACAAATGCTGTGTTGTAAACCATTGTTACATCAATATGTATTTTTAAAAATGTTAATTTTATATCAATGTAAAAGAAATGGACAGCAGAGCATTCCTAGAAGTAATATAAAAGGGCAATGAATTTGTAGAGCCCAATAGGAAAAGATACCTAAGTTCATTGAAAAGCAGGGAAATCAATAATATTATTTCACCTTATAATGTCAGCAGAAATTAGAAAAGTTCAACAGTTTTAAATACTGCTAATAAATGGTACAAGTAACCCTAGATTAAGAAAGGAACGTGGTACAATTATGCTGGAGATGATTTGCTGCTGTGTAGTATAATCTTTATAGGGATAGCGTTATTTGATGATGACGATGACGATATATTTTTTAACTCAGCCATGCTAAAGGCTTACTCTAACTCTGCCCTCAGAGATAACATAAGTCTCACTCTTTGTGGGGCTTCGGGGGACTAGATGGGGTCCTTGGGAATTAATGTAGCTAGACCACCTGCAAACCAAGCACCCTGTTCAGGTACTATTGCTCTAGTACTTTGGCGTTATTTAATCTGTGTTCTTTAGTCTATCCCTTCATGTTACCAACGTCTGTAAGTTATATCTGTGGATATTAAATCTTAGTGCTCTATTGTACATTTGACTCTATCATTCACCAATTAAAACCTGTCATCTTTTGTTCCTTTGAATGCTTTTGCTTTGATTTAAAGCCTACCAAATGATACCAATGTGATACTTGCAATCTTCTCTTTTTTATTAGTCTGGTTTAACTTTTCCCATATTTATTGTCATTAGTTTCAAGTCATTTGGTGGTGCTTTGTTTTTTTCCCACCCAGAGTTTTGGGTTTATTTTATAATTCAAGCTAGCAGTTTCTATTAGAGGTTGTATTTAACCAATTTAGTTTTTTACTGTTAAGGATGACTGATTATCTGATCATTGTTCTATGTTTACCTTAGATAGAAAATTTATTTTAATGATTCTAACTTTGTGTATATTTATTTTAACGCTTGTTTTGTCATGAGAAAAACAAAATTTTTCTGACACTTCAAAACATGGCTTCAAAGAAGGGAAGGCACTCCCTTCAGAGTTCTCATAGGAGTTCCTGTATGAGTTCTCACAGTCCTAGGTTCTATTTTTCCTCACTAAACTATATAAATCTCACTAAACAATATGCATAGGTCTATATATACATATATATATATAATTTTAATGAAGTAAAACCTTAAAAAATAAAACAAAATTATAATTAATATGAAAGCATTTATGGTATAAGGATAGATGGACCACCTCCTTAAAAGAAGAGTGACTTTTATTAAAGAATATAAGAATATACTAGGCTGTGGCTTAGTTTCCTAATTCTATTCCTTAAAAAACACCATTTTTTTCTTTTTTTCTTATGCATTTAAATTAGCCCCCAATCTCAAAGAGCAAATACATCCTTTTTACTTTACTATTTTTAGACAATACCTAAAAAAATCCTTCTTTTATGGATATAAAACAATTTCTTTCAATTCTAATTTCCCCTCTTCCAAATAGTCATCAATAATCCAGAAAGAGGACTCTCACCAACTGTGAATTTGCCTAAGTCTGGTTCTTTTCAGTTCAGTCTCCCAAACTGTGAGAAAGTAATTATTTTTATTTTAGCCATTTAATTATGGTATTTTTTTATAGAAGCCTGAATGGACTAAAGCATCATTTTTTTTCAAACAGAATTTACTATGATAATCATATAAACAAATACATCAATAGATACATCATTCTAACAACACCCCATCATCACAAAGCCTGTTTCTCTCCACCAGTGACCCAAAACCCCCTGCCCCCGTTTCCTCATGTAAACTAATTTTTTTTGTTTTTAGTTGTATTTTAACTGTTCTTTTTAATATTATATGTGGAATAGATCTCTCTTTTTCTTATTATGGAAGTGGTCAACACCAACACATAGAGATCAATAGAGCTAATCTGGTATTCAACAATTTTTTTTGGGGGGGTCACACCCGGCAGCGCTCAAGGGTTACTCCTGGCTCTACACTCAGAAATCGCTCCTGGCAGGCTCAGGGGAGCATATGACATGCTGGGATTTGAACCACTGACCTTCTGCATGCAAGGCAAACGCTTTACCTCCAGGCTATCTCTCTGGCCCCATTCCACAAAATTTTAAATCAATAATTAAGTATAATAACTTTTGTAAAATTACATATTTTGGCAGGTACTTAAATTTCAAATATATTAAATATGTATAATAGTATGACTAATTCTGCTCTAATAAAGTTATGATTTATATTAAGTAGATAAATTATACAAGAATAAAATTTAGTAACAGTGAAGAGAGTGAAGAAAATTTAAGGAAAGAATCTGAACAGGCCTATAGAAGTATAAAAGTTTGTTTGATACTACGTTATTTTAGAAAACTTCATATTATAGAGAGCTTTATGTCACAAAATATGATATTGTACATACTGTTTAAGTATCTGTTTTAATAAGTAAAAAGTCATAATAAAATCTATGGAAGTCAAAAACACCTAATCAGACATATATAGCATTCAATATAAATTAAATATTAATTTACTATTGCAAATGTTTAAAACCACTTAGCAGCATTGGAGTAGACATTCTTTAATTTAATTTATGCATGCATGCCAAGTTCTGAGGAGTTTTGCTTGCCTTTGAAAGAATATCCTTTAATACTTCTTGGAAGATAGGCTACACGTATCCCAAGCTTCCACCTGTCCCTAAAGCTCTAAATTATACTATCAAGAGTGAATGACAATATAACTTGATAGAATAATCTTAGTGATACATTTATATCATAGAGTCTTGTACTGTATCACTCCATTTTCATCAGGTATGTAGTCGTAGCTGATAGATTTTTTTGAAACCTTATGGATTTTCCTTTGTATAAATTTTATTTTTTGATCTTACTGCTGTCAATATTCCATTTCATTCTCTGATGTTTGTAATTTTGAGTACCAAGTAATTTAGATATTCCTTAATTAAATCTGTACACTAGGACCCTTTAGGAATCTTGGATTTTGGTGTCTGTATTCCTCAACTCTAAAATTCTTACATATCATTTCTTTTTTCTTTTTTTTTTTGGGGGGGGGTGTCGCACTGCTGGCTCCACGCTCAGAAATTGCTCCTGTCAGGGTTGGGGGACCATATGGAATGCCAGGATTTGAACTAGCATCCTTCTGCATGGAAGGCAAACACCTTACCTCCATGCTATTTCTCCGGCCCCTATAGATCATTTCTTTAACTATTCTTTTTTCATAAGCTTTGCCTTTCTGATTTTCAGCGACTTTGATGATGAGTATATTGTTCCTCCTGAACTCCTGTAGTTCTCTGATATGCTGTTTTGTTTTATTTGTTTGACTTTTTTCAGATATTTTCCACCTTTGTTGTTTTCTGGTGGATTCCTCTATCATCTTGAAGTACCTCAAATTTTTTTAAGCTGATGATATTCTGTTGATTATCAGAGCTTCTGTTGAGGTTTTTTCATTTGTTTGTTTAGTTTGTTTGTTTTTTTTTTTGTTTTTGCTTTTGTTTTTTGATCACATCAGGTGTCACTTCTGTATCTGCACTCAGAAATGACTCCTGGAAAGCTCAGAGGACCAAATTGGGATGTTGGGGATCAAACCTGAGTTGTCTGTGTGCAAGGCAAATGCCCTACCCACTGTGCTATGCTCTGAATTATCTATTGAGTATCTTATATTAACTTATCTTATATTAACTATCATGCTCTTCATTTCTGCTTGTAGTTTTCACTCCTGTGCTCTCATACTTTCTTGTTCTTTGCTGGCTACATTTGCCACTCTTTTTTGAAACATTTTATACATACAATAATGTCTCTAAAGTCACTGTCGAAGAATTTATAGAGCTGGAAGGTGCTGATTGAGCCTTCTGTGATATTGTTTTTACTTATTAAATTTAGTGGACTTCTAGAATCTTCCACATTAGATTAATGTGCTCCATTTCTGCTAAGGTTGAATCATTGTAGTTATACCCCTAGAGTTTTCTAAGAAATTATTCTGGTAATTGTTTATTTTCTTTCTTTTATTCTATAATTATCTCTTGTTCTCAATTTTATTTCATCTAGGGAACCATTTCTGTCAAATTCTGGCCTTCTGTAGACTAGCCTAGACTACATCCTCTTAGGTGAGCCCTCAGTTTTTAACTTCTGCCTTTATTTTACCAGAACTGATGCTTGTTTTTGGACTTTCATTATGATAAAGACAATTCCTGTACCAGTAGCAAATGCTTTTGGCTTAATCAATTTATCTTCATAAATCTCTTCTTATTATCCCTAAGTGGGATGATAAGTTTGTAAATCCAAAACCATCAGAATAAGGAGTTACTCTAATGTTCTAGCACACTCTGTATTCTGTAAAAAATTCATTTCACTTCTGCTGAGAATAGCATTTTATTTTTGATAACTATATTCTTTTTTGTGACTAACGATAATCAAGTAAATGTGTCTTTAAGTTGAGTAGGAAAATCAGGCTAGTGTGGATGAGAACAAGAATGGACATGTCAAACATATTTATGCCCTATTCACGAAACTACAGTCAGTCTCATTGTTGTCAATCCATCTTTCACATGAACTATCTTGCATCTGTGCTTTTATGAAGTCCAAAAAGTTCATGATTGGTAAGAAACAGAACGTTATCCCAGTGGTCCATAGCAATATATGAATTTTGTCTTATTATGGGAATTTCTTATGATATTTTCTGAAAATATGTTTCCAACTAAATTTCCCTTTCTAAATTCCCTGCATCTCTTATATTTTTAGTTTAGCCCTTCTTTTTCACAATTATGGGTTTATTTCCTAACATATCTCAAGTATTTCTTTATTTTGTGTATATGTTAAAAAACATAAAGTAAAATCCTGCTGGAGTTATAGTATAACACTAAAAACTATAGTGTTTTACATATAGTATGAGGTAAGTCTCTCCAAAATAATCTTCTTTTTCTAATTTGTCCTGGCTATTTTCTATTATTCATCCACATGGAGTGTAGAAACATTTTGTCAAGTTCAAAGAAAAAAATCCAATTGGAATTTTAATTGAAAATGCATTAAATTGATTAACTTGGGAATGATTGCTTTTTATTTTTAATTAAATTTCTAAGCACTGGTTTTTTTTTTAGCTTTGTAATTATAAATTTCTAAATTTATTGCATTTTTGTCAGAAGCAGGTCTTTTTAATTTCTCCTTTTCTCAAGCAGGACTGTGGTAATATGTATTGCTCTTGTCATCACCTAACTTTGTTTCACTGTAGTATACTGGACAAGCACCAGCATATTGTATCAGCATCAACTGGGAACAACTGGAAATATATTTCATAGGTCCCTAATCGAGGCATACTGAATCAAAAACTTTAGGTATATTGCTTAGAAGACTCTGAAATATGTAAAACACTGAATAAACTATGAATAGTTTGTTGGTCATTTAACCTTAGGAAAAATATTTGACATACATTGGAATTTGTACATACATAATATGGACATATAAACATAAAATTCAAAGTATTGATATTAGAAATAAATTTACCAATATACATGAAGTATTTAGCATATTACCTGGACAGTCTGAATGCAGAACATATATTATTATAATGTGTTTTATCCAATACAAAAGATTCAATTTCTTTGTAATGAATAATTCTGTCACATGTTCAATATTTGTTATAGAGACTTAGTTTTTATTGGTATATGAATCTATTTCAGAAAATAGCTGATAGAATTTTAAGAATTTCAGTTTGCTAGTTTCTAATAATCATTTTGTCTGTCAGCTTGTAAAGAGATTTTATATTTGTAAAATCTCCTAGAGTTGCTAAATTTCTCTAAACTATTTCTTGCAATTTGAAGATTTGCTTGATAAATGCCTATGCCCTGTTATTTTTTTCCGTTAAACTACACTGTTATATGTTATCAGTATTTTGCTTTGCAAATGTAAATTTGAATAACAACATAATTTTTCTGCCTTTAAATATATTGCTTGCTTACTTTTGGAATTTAATATTTTTGATCTTGTAATCACAATGAAAGTTTATATATATATATGTATAAAGATAATTTTATTTTTATTTTATTTTAGAATTTATATATTTTAAATATTTGTACTTAGATTTTAGCACTGTAGAAAGACTTCTCTTAAGAGTGTATACTGATGTGTTACTCTGATTTTATTGATCATTTTAGAAATACTTTGAATATACTTTTAAAACTTTTTTGGACTTTGAAATATGATCTATTCTGGGACTTATTGTTTAGTATTGATAGTTTCTCAAGTTTGCTCTTCAGGACCAAATTTTTGCAATTTAAAATCAAGTCTTCTCTAAATTCTCTAACAGAAAATTTTATTTGCTGACTATATACATTAGTTATTTTCAATCTTTCTTTACTTTTGTTGAATTTACATCTTTGCCTATATATATATTTATATATTATGTCCTTGTAACTATCTGCTCTTTTTTAACAAGTGATGCAATGTAATATATTAAGGAAACTGACATATTGATATAACAGGAGATATGTTCAAGTGAGTTTTCAACTAGCTTCCCTTTCATGTTCTTCTGTTTCTTAATATTTGAAAAATTCTAGCTATGCATTTTGTAACTAGTCATAACTGCCATTGTATTGCTCTGATTTCTAGCATTGGCTAGAACAGTTTATATCTCAGTCTCTATTTTACATCAGATCTATATTTACTGCAGATTTCTGCCACATATTTTGAATTTCGCCCATATTTGATTTAGTTACATTCCAAATGGAAAGACTAGTCAAAGTGGATTAATATGCCAATTAATTCAGATTCCTACCCCTAATTTTGATTCTCTATGACATGAAATTTTCTTCCCACAGAGACCCCTATTCCTCGAGATGAAATGTACTGATGTAAATATTTAAATATGTGCTAATAACTTTTGAATTACAATATAAAATAGGATTAGGAAGGTGGTATACTGTACCCTGAGTATCTAAGAAATAAAGACACAGGCAGAAGTGTTCATAATGCAATTATTTTTCTTTGAATATCAGTTTTGACCATATAGAGGCAAAAGAATGGGCTGACTTCCTGATTTTATACAGGCTATTTTTCTTTGATGAGTTACAGTTGGCCATCCTATGAGGTAATTGGCAGGATTTTCTAGTTCAACATTTTAAGAAAGGAAATTGGGGTCAGAGAAATTAACTAACATTTTCAAGGTCACACAGCGGATGTAAAATTTGAAGAGTATGTCTAGTTCTCTAAACTTAGCCCTCTCTTTGCAAAATACCTTGTTGTGTAACTCAAGACAAGTTTGTTCAATTCTACTTATGGAAAACCTGATGATCTAAGGATTCTTTAAGAACTTGGAAGAGCATTTTCTTTGCAGGTAAAAATACCTAACATTCCCACCCTGAATCTTATATAAAATAACAGCATGATTCAATTAATGCTTGCCCGCATGCCATTTATTAACTGGAACTTAACTACAATGTGTTTTTACCTTCTCCTAATGCCTTCCTTAATTACACTAGCTCATTTAATTTTGTTCTTTTCTGACCTCTTTTTATCTATATTGTTTCTATTCCCTGTTGTACTCTACTGTATGCTTTGGTTTCTTTCTTGGGCCTTGTCTCCCCAGATGGCACCCGATATTCTTGTTGGCAGAGGCCCTGTTTTATTCAGTTGTTTTCCCATGCCATCTAGCATAAGATGAGGCCCATAGGACATATTCACACAGTACCCTAGTCTGGGGTACACTGCTAAAATAGCATGTTTCTCAGGAGAGTACTTAGAGGAAAATTAAAATTTAATTAATTATCTAATTGTATCTGCATTTCTCTTAAGTTGGCTCAAAATAGCTTTCATTTACCTTTTTTGTTTTTCCCTTGCACTGCCAATTTTTCATGGATATTAAGATGTCTTGTTCAGCAAACACTTCATGAGGATTTCCTATGTGCTGGGCACTGTGCCATTCTATTGGGAAAAATAAATGAGTAAGGTTATAGTCATTGTTGTAAACACTCAATGTCTGATGAGAAAAACAGACATGTATGTAAATGATCTCAGTCAAATTTTGGAAATACTCCAATAAAGTTATGCACCAGAGGATAGAAGATCAACTAATTTACTTTGAGAAAGTGTCAAGCGCTCTAACTCATTCTTTTCAGAATAAAACCCAGCAAAAGAGCCCAATCCCAAAGTACCAATAAAACTGCAGTTCTCTGGGGACTTGAACGTATTGAACAAACTTCACCTAATTCTTTTAATGGTGCTATTTGGGATTCTGAGGGCACTAGGATTTCCAAAGGACACCAATAGACCGTGACCAACAGATAAGAAATAATGAACATTTTCACAATGATGAAAAAATAAAGCCTTTTCCTGTGTCCTTTTAAATTTACTTCGACTAGCTATTGAACGGGCATTTCATAGATGCAATACATCACAATATATTAAGTGCTGCTCAGCTCTCTCCACTTCTCCTGCCCTGCTGTGGAGCGTCGCTTTCTGTTTGCATCTTGCCCATCCTCTGTGCATATAAACTAAGTGTCTCCATTTCTGCTCTCAGAGTATACCATGCCATACAACTGAGATTTCGAGAACAAATATCAACAGTGGCTAAGCCAAACATATCTTGTCAAGAGAGTGCCACTGCAGTGTAAAGATTGATTTGTCGAGGGAGGTCTTGCATATAAGTAGATGTGAAGGCAAGGACTGAGGTTAACAAGTTTCCACTGTGGGAGTTTATTTATAACAAAATAACAAAAGGACAGTTCTGCCTCTGCCAATTACTTTGAATCTTGTCTTGTAGCTATAGCCATAGCAGCTTTATTCACCACCCGTGCCTCTCTAGTGCAAATCCACGTAGAGTTGTGTGAACTAAAAGCTTGACTTTAGGACTGATTTTTCTTTTGTATGTTAGATTAGCATCTTTTCTCGCTACTGTGTTTGAAGGCGTTTGCCTAGAAATTAGCAATGAACTATGAAAAAGGTCTAGTTACTGCCACAAGAGGCTCACAAGATAGTGGCCAGTAGAGAGAATAACAAGTATTTAAGCAAGTACAAGGAACACTTGTAAATTATGGCAATGGGATGAAAGTACAGAAAACTATATTTAAAAAAATTGCCTATTCTAAGCAGGATCAAGTGTTATTGAACAGTGCTATGAACTTCCAAGTGTTTTTTTAAGCCTTGCATGTAGTCACCAAAGCTATTGATACTGGATTTTCAGACTTTCAATGTTCCCAGTCTAATCCTATTACCAGTGTCAGTATATCTTCACCAATGACCCTTTATCCTCTCCATTTCCAACCCTGCTGAACTGATATGTTTCTAAGGAAAATAAATCTCAACTTGTGCATGGCCAAGTAACTGAGGAGTTGAAAATTATTTTTAGAATATCACCACCAGTAGACATTTTCATATTCTCCAGTACTGTAGGAGAGTGTAACTAACACTAGAAAAAGCTCTTTGTTAACTGTGATTCTTATGGTCTTTTATATATATTTATTTTATCTTAAATATATTGTATAAATAATAAAAATTATAAAAATAATAAATAATCTATTACTTTATATTATTATTTTATTCCTTTAATCATACACCATGGTTACAAGGTTGTTCACAAGAATTGTTTAATTTTTTTCACAATTGCAATGTTGTTCATGATTGAGTTTCAGTCATACAATGGTACAACACCCTTCACCAGTATGCATTTCCTAGTAAAAATATCCTCAGTTTCCCTCCTGACTTCCCCTCCTATCTGCCTCTGGGGCAGTCATCTTTCTTCTCTCTCCTCACCTCTCTCTTTTTTTCTCTTTGTCTCTTAGTTTATTTTTTTTAGACACTGTGGTTTGTAATATTTTTGTTGAAGAAGTTTTATGCCTATTACTTCATCTCCTTTTAGCATCCAGTTCTTGTCCAGAATAAGCATTTCAAACTATTAATTGTCATAGTGGTCCCTTGTCTGTCTTAATTGTACTCCCTCACCATTTGTGGCAAGCGGTCTGCCATGAACTGGTCCTCCTGGATCTCATTTCTACTGTTCTGGATATTCATACTGTAAATATATATACATACATATATACATTCCACAAATGAGCCTGATCATTCTATGTCTATTCCTCTCTCTGACTTATTTTACTCAGAATAATATGCTGCATATGTATTACCTCATCTATATTGTTCTGGATAATAATACCACACTTATATAGGTATATGTATATATGTCCCACAAATATGTGATTATTCTATGTCTATTCTTCTCTCTTATTTATTTCACTCAGCATAATACTCTCTATATCCATTCATATATAAGCAAATTATCTGACTTTTCTTTTCCTAACAGCTGAATAGTGTTTCATTGGTTAGATGTAACACAGTTTCATGTATAAGCACATTTCATGCCTAACACAGTTTTATATATAAGTAAATTTCATGACTTCCCTTTTCCTAACAGATGCAGTTTTCTATTATTTCAATGTTTCTTTTTTCTTGGGCACCTGGGTTAATGCAAATTCTGGCTATTGTGAATAGTGCTGCAATGAAAATAGGAATGCAGAGGTTTTTGGACTCCTAAGGTTTTTTTTTTTTGTTTTTTGTTTTTTGTTTTTTTTTTTTGGACTCCTATGGTATATTCCTAGGAGTGGTACTGCTGGGTCATATGGAAGCTCAAATTTTTTTTTTGTTTGTTTGAGGAATATTCATGTTGTTTTCCAAAAAGGCTGGACCTGTAAAAATTTCCATTAGCAGTGAATGATAATTCCTTTTTTTCTTCAACAGCACAGTTTATTCTTGTTCTTTGTGATGTGTACCTATATATGTATATATGTGTGTATGTGTGTGTGGTGTGAGGCGATATCATATTGTCATTTTGATTTGCATCAATGATATGTAGCATTTCTATATACCTTTGGCTATCTGTATTTTTTTTTGAGAAAATGTCTGTTTTTTTCTTCCTATTTTGAGATAGTTATAGATATTTTATCTTGCTAAGCTCTACCTGTGCTTTTTATATCATAGATCTTATCAGATGATATTGGATACATAGATTCTCCTATTTCGTGGGGAGTCTTTCTATCACAGTAATCATTTTCTTTGAGATACAGTTGCCTCATAGTTTTATGTGGTGGCATTTGTTTATCTTTGCTTCCACTTGCTTGACCAATGGTGCTTTATCCTTGAGGATGCCTTTAGGTTCAATGTAATGGAGTATTCTGCCTATATTTTCTTCTATGTCTGTTATGGTTTCAGGTCTAAAATTAAGGTCTTTAATACATTTTGATTTAACTTTTGTGTATGGCATTAAAGAGATATGTGATTTAAATTTTTTGCATGTAGCTGACCAATTTTTCGAACACCACTTGCTGAAGAGGCTTTCCTTGCTCCACTTCATATTTCTTGCTCCTTATTAAAGATTGATTGCTCTGAGGGTCAGTCTTTCTTACTGGTCTCTTGCATTATCTAATCCTTTGAATTGTGTCTGATATTTGAGGAGAATGAGGAAAGTGTGGAGGTAGACCTATATTTTCCTAGACATAGATTTTAGATAATGCTAGAAAAAGAGAACAAGTTGTTGCAAAATAAATTGCCAAATTCCCTTTCAGAATGAATTTAAATCATATCCTCCCACTCTTAAGTATTCCTATGCAAAAATTTTCGCAATTTGCAGGATATCCATATTGATTTTTATAATTCTGACTTCTCTGAAAAAATCATCAGCATACTCATTCTCTGGTCTATGCATACTCTAACTTTGTTCTTTATGATTACATTTGGCTAATAGAAGTATAAAATTTTCCTCTTGATGAATTCAAATGCCAGCCCAACTTAAGTTCTGCCCACCTTAAATCTCATATTTTCCTTAACTAACATTACCACCACGTTATCATTTCTTAATAGCTGATGACATGCTGTGTTTGGAATAGCCACCATTAAGGTGCTGGAGTAGCAGTGGAGAGCCAATTAGATAAACCACAAAGTTTTATAAGAATTTTCCTTTAGGCTTTTAGTATTTAGTAACAATTAAAGGTTTTACATCATTCTTACCTAAGAGAAGGCTCATGATGAATCAAAGAAGGAATATAAGAAAAGCTCTTAAATTAAACATAAAAGTTAAAGAGGAAATGTTAAGTTTTAATATAAAGATGGATTCATAGCATCAGAAAATAGTTTAGGTAGTTACCTTGCATGCAACAACATAATTCAATCCCTGACACTGCATATATTCCTTCAAACATTTCCAGGTATGGTTGTTGAACCATAATTAGACCAAATCTTGAGCATGGGCAAATTTTGCCCAATACTTCTCATACCCTCCAAAACACACATATTTGTGTGTGTTATTGGTTAATTGGCAGATGATCAGTCTCTGCTTTGATAGTATCTATCATACATGGATGATATTTGACAACATTTAATTAAATTGTTAAAATATGTATCTAATTTAAGATGGTTTTAATTATTGCCTTGGTAAATTTTCTTATTTTTAACATCATATAACAGTTTTTAAAACTATTAATAAGCTTTATAACCCATAATTTTTAATTTTCTTCTAAAATAATCCCAGATTTGTGCTTTTGTATTTCTAGAATACTTCTAAAGTTCTTTCTTTTTGTTTTTTGTTATTGTGAAGCTAATTAGTTGAATGCAATTTTTATTGTATTATTTTTTCTCTCAAATTGACTTTAATATGTTTCAGGTTTTAAAACAAGTGTTGCCCTTATAATATTCAATTATCAAGTGATAATGACCATGGATTTAGGAATTGAGATATGATACCTGATTTCAACCAAAACTCTTTGAACTCTCATTCCATCTAATTTCAGATTTTTATATTTCTTATTGAAAAGTTAGATTGTCATAGGTTGTTATAAACACGATGGGCCATTAATATTATTCCTAATGGTACTATAACATAAATTCTATACTATAACATAAAGACCTATTTATTTGCATAAGATATATGTATATATACAGTATTATACAAAATACCTCCATAGAAACATATTAAATGAATTAGCTATTTTTTAAATTTAAGTATCTGCAGAAGATATAATTAAGATAAAGCAGACATCACAAGCAACCTAGTCAGGTATTTTAGAGTCAGGATTTCATGAAATGAATAATGAATAAAGTTGTATTTTTGTTTTTGATGAGTCAAAATTTATCGTGCTTAGGTACTACTCCTGGCCTTATGCTTGTCATTGTCACTCTTGATTGTACTCAGGGTCTGACAACCAGATAAAAAACCTGGGTCTCCTGCTCGCCAAGTATTATATTGGCCCATTTTGTCTTCACTCTGGCCCCAGAACGACGTGTTAAATAGATTTGAAAATGTAACTTTTTTTTGAGGATTTCCTGCTGGTAATTAAGTTTTAACATTGGAATCATTGGGTTTATCTTTCTCAAGGCTCTCAAAATTATGACTCACTTAAATGGTGTCAAACAGCACAAAGTTCTCCAAAACTCTTTTATTTTCTATTTTCTTTCTTCTTCCTTCCTTCCTTCCTTCCTTCCTTCCTTCCTTCCTTCCTTCCTTCCTTCCTTCCTTCCGTCCTTCCTTCCTTCCTTCCTTCCTTCCTCTTCCTTCCTTCTTTCCTCTTCCTTCCTTTCTTTCTTTCTTTCTTCTTCTTTCTTTCTTTTCTTTCTTTCTTTCTTTCTTTTCTTTCTTTCCTTTCTTTCTTTCTTCTTTCTTTCTTTCTTTCTTTATTTCTTTCTTTCTTTCATTCTTTCTTTCCTTCTTTCTCTCTTTCTCTCATTCTTTCTCTCTCTCTCTTTCTTTTCTTCTTCTTTCTTCTTCTTTCTTTCGTTCTTTTCTTTCTTTTCTTTCTTTCTTTCTTTTCTTTCTTTCTTTCTTTCTTTCTTTCTTTCTTTCTTTCTTTCTTTCTTTCTTTCTTTCTTTCTTTCTTTCTTTCTCTCTCTTTTTTAATATATTTTATTTAAACACCTTGATTACATACATGATTGCGTTTGGGTTTCAGTCATGTAAAGAACACCACCCATCACCAGTGCAACATTCCCATCACCAATGTTCCAAATTTCCCTCCTTCCCAACCAAACCCCACTGTACTCTAGACAGGTTTTCTATAACCCTCATATGTTCTCATTACTAGGATAGTTCAAAATGTAGTTATTTCTCTAACTAAACTCATCCTTGTTTGTGGTGAGCTTCATGAGGTGGGCTGTAATTTCCAGCCCTTCTCTCTTTTGTGTCTGAAAATTATTATTGCAATAATGTCTTTCATTTTTCTTAAAACCATAGATGAGTGAGACCATTCTGCATTTTTATCTCTCTCTGACTTATTTCACTCAGCATAATAGATTCCATGTAATACATGTATAGAAAAATTTCATGACTTCATCTCTCCTGACAGCTGCATAATATTCCATTGTGTATATGTTCCACAGTTTCTTTAGCCATTTGTCTGTTTAAGGGCATCTTGGTTGTTTCCAGAGTCTTGCTATGGTAAATAGTTGCTGTAATGAATATAGGTGTAAGGAAGGGATTTTTGTATTGTATTTTTGTGTTCCTAGGGTATATTCCTAGGAGTGGTATAGCTGGGTCATATGGGAGCTTGATTTCCAGTTTTTGGAGGAATCTCCATATTGCTTTCCATAAAGGTTGAACTAGACGGCATTCCCACCAGCAGTGGATAAGAGTTCCTTTCTCTCCACATCCCTGCCAACACTGCTTGTTCTCATTCTTTGTGATGTGTGCCAATCTCTGGGGTGTGAGGTGGTACCTCATAATTGTTTTGATTTGCATCTCCCTGATGATTAGTGATGTGGAGCATTTTCTCATGTGTCTTCTGGCCATTTGTATTTCTTCTTTGTCAAAGTATCTGTCCATTTCTTCTCCCCATTTTTGATGGGATTAGATGTCTTTTTTTTTCTTGTAAAGTTCTGTCAGTGCATTGTATATTTTGGAGATTAACCCCTTATGTGATGGGTATTGGGTGAATAGTTTCTCCCACTCATTGGGTTGCTCTTGTATCCTGGGCGCTCTTTTCTTTGAGGTGCAGAAGCTTCTCAGGTTAATATATTCCCATCTGTTTATCTCTGCTTTCACTTGCTTGGAGAGTGCAGTTTCCTCCTTGAAGATGCCTGTAGTCTCAATGTCCTGGAGTGTTTTACCTACATGTTGTTGTATATATCTTATGGTTTCAGGTCTGATATTGAAGTCTTTAATACATTTGGATTTTACCTTTATACTTGATGTTAACTGGGGGTCTAAGTTCAATTTTTTGCAAGTGGCTAGCCAATTGTGCCAACACCACTTGTTGAAGAGGCTTTCTTTGCTCCATTTAGGATTTCTTGCTCCTTTATCAAAAATTAGGTGATTGTATGTCTGGGGAACATTCTCTGAGTATTCAAGCCTATTCCACTGATCTGAGGGCCTGTCTTTAATCAAATATCATGCTGTTTTGATAACTATTGGCTTGTAGTAAAGTTTAAAGTTGGGGAAAGTAATTCCTTCCATATTCTTTTTCCCAATAATTGCTTTAGCTATTCTAGGGTGTTTATTATTCCAAATGAATTTCAAAAGTGCCTGATCCATTTCTTTGAAGAATGTCATGAATATCTTTAGAGGGATCACATTAAATCTGTACATGCTTTGGGGAGTATTGCCATTTTGATGATGTTGATCCTGTCAATCCATGAGCAGGGAATGTGTTTCCATTTCTGCGTGTCCTCTCTTATTTCTTGGAGCAGAGTTTTATAGTTTTCTTTGTATAGGTATTTCACATTTATAGTAAAGTTAATTCCAAGATATTTGAGTTTATGTGGCACTATTGTGAATGGGGATGTTTTCATAATGTCCATTTCTTCCTTATTCCTATCAGTTTATAGAAAGGCCATTGATTTTGTGTGTTAATTTTGTAGCCTGCCACCTTGCTATATGGGTCTATTGTTTCTAAAAGCTTTTTGTAGAGTGTTTAGGGTTTTCTAAGTAGAATATCATGTCATCTGCAAACAGTGAGAGCTTGATTTCTTCGTTTCCTATCTGGATTCCCTTGATATTTTTTTCTTGCCTAATTGCTATAGTGAGTACTTCCAGTGCTATGTTGAATAGAAGTGGTGAGAGTGGACAGCCTTGTCTTGTGCCAGACTTTAGAGGAAAGTCTTTTAGTTTTTCTCCATTGAGGACAATATTTGCCTCTGGCTTGTGGTAGATGGCCTTAACTATATTGAGAAAGGTTCCTTCCATTCCCATCTTGCTGAGGCTGCTTGATCAAGAATGGGTGTTGGACCTTATCAAATGCTTTCTCTGCATCTATTGATATGATCATGTGATTTCTATTTTTCTTATTGTTGATGTTGTGTATTATGTTGATAGATTTACGGATGTTAAACCATCCTTGCATTCCTGGGTTGAAACCTACTTGATCGTAGTTTTTTTTTTGTTTGTTGTTTTTGTTTTCGGGCCACACCAGTTTAATGCTCAGGGGTTACTCCTGGCTAAGTGCTCAGAAATTGCCCCTGACTAATGGTGACCATATGGGATGCCGGGGGATCGAATCGTGGTCCTTCCTTGGCTAGCGCTTACAAGGCAGACACCTTACCTCTAGCGCCAACTCACCGGCGCCGAATGATCTTTTTAATGAGGCATTGAATCCTATTTGCCAGAATTTTGTTGAGGATCTTTGCATCTGTATTCATCAGCGATATTGGTCTGTAATTTTCTTTTTTTCGTAGCATCTCTGTCTGCTTTAGGTATCAAGGTGATGTTGGCTTCATAAAAGCTATTTGGAAGTACTCCCGTTTTTTTCTGATTTCATGAAAGAGTCTTGCCAGGATTGGTAGTAGTTTCTTGGAAAGTTTGAAAGAATTCACTATGAATCCATCTGGGCCTGGGCTTTTGTTTTTAGGCAGACATTTGATTACTGTTTTAATTTCATCAATGGTGATGGGGGTGTTTAGATATGCTACATCCTCTTCATTCAACTGTGGAAGACTATAAGAATCCAAGAATCTATACATTTCTTCCAGGTTGTCATTTTTAGTGGCATAGAGTTTCTCAAAGTCGTTTCTGATTACCTTTGAATCTCTGCCATATCAGTAGTGATCTCTCCTTTTTCATTCCTAATCGAGTTACCAAGTTTCTCTCTCTCTCTCTCTCTCTCTCTCTCTCTCTCTCTCTCTCTCTCTCTCTCTCTCTCTCTCTCTCTCTCCTCTCTCCTCTCTTTCTTTGTTAGTTTTGCCAGTGGTCAATCAATCTTGTTTATTTTTTTTTGAAGAACCAACTTCTGCTTTTGTTGATTTTTCGGATTGTTTTTTTGGTTTCCACTTCATTGATTTCTGCTCTCTTCTTTGTTATTTCCTTCTGTCGCCCTATTTTTGGTTCCTTTTGTTGAGCACTTTCTTATTCTATGAGCTGCGTCATTAAGCTATTCAGGTAGGCCCCTTCTTCCTTCCTGATGTATGCTTGCAAAGCTACAAAATTTCCTCTCAGGACTGCTTTAGCTGTGTCCCATAAGTTCTGATAGTTTGTGTCTTCATTATCATTCGTTTCCAGGAAAGTTTTGATTTCCTCTTTGATTTCATCTCGGACCCACTGGTTATTCAGTATAAGGCTGTTAACTTTCAGGTGTTAAGTTTTTCTTCTATGTCCCTTTGTAATTCACAAATAATTTCATAGCCTTTTGGTCAGCAAAGGAAGCTTGCAAAATTTCTATCTTCTTGATATTATGGAGGTATATTTTATGTGCCAGCATGTATTTTATCCTGGAGAATGTCCCATGTACATTGGAGAAAAATGTGTATCCAGGTTTCTGGGGATGGAGTGTCCTATATATTTCTAATAGGCCTCTTTCTTCCATTTCTCTTCTCAGGTCTAGTATATTCTTTCTGGGTTTCAGTCTGGTTGACCTATCCAGTGTTGACAAAGCCATGTTGAGGTCCCCCACAATTATTGTGTTGTTATTAATATTATTTTTCAGATTTGTCAATAATTGTATTAAATATTTTGCTGGCCCCTCATTCGGTGCATATATATTTAGGAGAGTGATTTCTTCCTGCTGTACGTATCCCTTGATTAATACAAAATGTCCATCTTTGTCCCTGAGTATAAAGTTTGCATCATCTGATATTAATATGGCCACTCCAGCTTTTTTATGGGTGTTGTTTGATTGGATAATTTTCCTCCAGCCTTTTATTTTGAGTCTATGTTTGTTCTGACTATTCAGGTGTGTTTTTTGTATGCAGCAGAAGGTTGGATTGAGTTTTTTGATCTACTTAGCCACTCTGTGTCTCTTAACTGGTCCATTTAGTTCATTGACATTAGATAAAGAATTGTCCTGGGATTTAATGCCATCTTTAAATAGAAATTTGGTCTGTCTTTTGGTCAGTCTTATCTTAAATTAGATCTTTAAGTTTTTCTCTCTTTTTTTTTTTTGTTTTTGGGCCACACCTGGCGGTACTCAGGGGTTACTCCTGGCTGGCTGCTCAGAAATAGCTCCTGGCAGGCACGGGGGACCATATGGGACACCAGGATTCGAACCAACCACCTTTGGTCCTGGATCGACTGCTTGCAAGGCAAACACCGCTGTGCTATCTCTCTGGGCCCTAAGTTTTTCTCTTAAGACTGGTTTTGAGTCTGTAAAGTTTCTGAGCTGTTATTTGTCTGTGAATCCATGTATTTTTCAGTCAAACCTGAAAGTGAGTTTTGCTGGGTATAGTATTCTAGGCGAAGCATTTATTTCATTGAGTTTTGTCATTATGTCCCACCACTGCTTTCTGGCCTTGAGTGTTTCTGGTGACAGGTCTGCTGTAAATCTCAAGGATGTTCCCTTGAATGTAATTTCCCTTTTTGATCTTGCTGCTTTCAGAATTCTGTCTCTATCTGTGGGATTTGTCATTGTAATTAGAATGTGTCTTGGAGTATTTTTTCTGGGGTCTTTTTTGGGTGGTACTCTTTGGGCATGCAGGATTTGTTCGCATATATTCTTTATCTCTGGAAGTTTCTCTTTAATGATGTTCTTGACTGGAAATTTTCTTCCTGGGTCTCTGGGACTCCAGTGATTCTTAAGTTGTTTCTTTTGTGCTTATCATAGACTTCTATTTTCATCTGTTCCCATTCTTTGACTAATTTTTCCATTGTCTGTTCATTTGATTTAAGTTTTTTTCCATTCTCTCCCACTGTATGGAGTTGTTATTATTTATCTCATCTTCCATAGCACCAATTCTATTCTCAGCTTCTGTTAGCCTGTTGGAGAGCATATCCAGTTTGCCATTCAATTCGTTTACTGAGTTTTTCCGGCCTGTTATTTGACCTGTTATTTCAATTTGGAGTTTTGTGATTTCTGTCTTCATATTTTCTTGGTTCTTATTAGTGTTCTGTTCAACTCAATCCATGGTTTCTTTGAGTTCTTTAAGCATCTTCCATATTTCTTGTCTAAACTCCTTATCTGAGATATTGATTATTTGATTGGCCGTTTTCTGGTTATCAGAATTGTCATCTTCATTCTCTATGTCTGATGCTCGCCTGTGTTGTTTCCCCATTGTCACACTTGTATTGTGGATTTTTCTACATGTTGTGGTGGCATTCATTGGCTAAATAATGTGCATGGCCACACTCCTCTGGCTCCACCCTTTCTGGGTGGGTCGTTGTGCATCCAAGGAAGGGGAACCTTCATGAATGAAGCCTCACACAGGATCAAATCTTAGGCGTGAGCACGCAGCAGAGAAAACAGTCCTGGGAGAGATACTGGGCTTCAGTGATCCAGCTCAGTTCTTAGTGTGATTTTTTTCTTCTTGTTGCAGTGGTGTTCTTTCTTTAGATAGAGCGCAAGGCTGCCTAGCAAAGTGGAGCTAAGTGCTCTTCTGGAGCCTCTGGGAGCGCAAATTTTCTGGGCCCTTTTAGACCCACTCTCAAGAGGTGGGTCTTGCACTCACAGTTTCTCACAGTCAGGCCCCACTGGGCCGTCATATATTTTCCCAGCCTGAGGTCACAAACAGGGGACTTGCCATCTGTAAAGTATTGCTTATAGCCGGTTTTCACTTTAGGAAGCAGTCCCTTGGCGTTCCGCCCCTTGAATGAGCCTCTGAGAGAGCGAATTTTCTGGGCCTTTTTGGCCCACTCCCAAGAGGTTTAGGAGACAGAGCACTTACAGTTTCTCCTCTTTCTTTTTCTTTCTTTCTTTCTTTCTTTCTTTCTTTCTTTCTTTCTTTCTTTCTTTCTCTTTCTTTCTTTCTTTCTTTCTTTCTTTCTTTCTTTCTTTCTTTCTTTCTTTCTTTCTTTCTTTCTTTCTTTCTTTCTTTCTTTCCTTCTTTCTTTCCTTTCTTTCTTTCCTTTCTTTCTTTCCTTTCTTTCTTTCCTTTCTTTCTTTCTTTCTTTCTTTCTTTCTTTCTTTCTTTCTTTCTTTCTTTCTTTCTTTCTTTCTTTCTTTCTTTCTTTCTTTCTTTCTTTCTTTCTTTCTTTCTTTCTTTCTTTCTTTCTTTCTTTCTTTCTTTCTTTCTTTCTTTCTTTCTTTCTTTCTTTCTTTCTTTCTTTCTTTCTTTCTTTCTTTCTTTCTTTCTCTATCTCTTTCTTTCTTTCTTCTTTCTTTTCTTTCTTTCTCCTTCCTTCCTTCCTTCCTTCCTTCCTTCCTTCCTTCCTTCCTTCCTTCCTTCCTTCCTTCCTTCCTTCCTTCCTTCCTTCCTTCCTTCCTTCCTTCCTTCCTTTTTTATTTTTGCTTTTTGGGCCACACATGGTGATGCTCAGTGGTTACTCCTAGCTATGTGCTCAGAAATTACTACTGGCTTGGGGAACATATGGGAAGCTGGGGGATCGAACCGCTGTCTGTCCTAGGTTAGTGGTTGAAGACAAACACCCTACTGCTTGAGCCACTGCTTCAGCCACTCTTTTCCATATTTTAAATAAATACATATAGAATCAGTTAGAAAATTACATGCATATACACAAAAATACAACCAGATGATTTCTAATCTTGTTCCTACGTTTGGTAACCATTAATAACTTTGAGGCAGCAGTGGTAAATTATATTTTCTTTCTGGATATTTTATCTGAAAAAAAAAATAACAGAAATACTTAGAGTAGAAGTATCTTACGTATATAAAGATATTTAGAATAAATGTTTAAACCTTGCAATTTTTTCTTGGATTATTATATTTCACAACCAAAGTAGAATATATTCTAAGTGAAGTTTATATTAATTTTATTATATTTAAATTAAACTTTTTATTGTATATATGGTTATTTTCAGATGTCTTCATAATACAGCTATTTCTGGCATTAAATATTCCACCATGTGGGCCGGAGAGATACCAAAGCAGTAGGGCATTTTCCCTAACTGGGAGAGACCTGGTTCGAGTCCTGGCATACCGTATGGTCCCCCAGCCTGCCAGGGGCGATTTCTGAGTTCAGAGCTAGAAGTGATCCCTGAGTTTCATTGAGTGTGGCCCCAAAACCAATCAATAAATAAAGTTAAAAAAATTCCACCATGAATATAATATTCTCTCATCAGTTTTCGAACATACATGAAGCCTATTTTATATTAATTTTTGAATTGAACTCTTACTCTATTTAGTACATATCAATATTTCAATTCTAACTAAACACCAATAAACTCATAATTGGATTTTAATTTGTATTTCTAATTTGTTGTGGAGTTGTGAATATGAACTTTTACTAAATTTCACTGCACTGCCTTCATAGCATCAAATAAATATTAGTTTATTATAGTCAGCCAACCAGCAGAACTTCAACTTTCCCCATCCAAAATACAAAGGCAATTACATCATTGTACTTCTCCTGAATGTCATTTTATTAGCATTTAAAAAATCTATTTAAACTATTGTGATTTTAAAAAGTTATTCATAGTTGGGTTTTAGATATACAATGTTTTAGGACCAATTCTACCTCTAGAGTCAACCTCCCTCCATCATTATCTCCAGAGCCAATCCCATGCAATCACCTCCCCTGCCCAAGCCTACCATCAGAATAGGAACCTTTTTAAGTTTGGTTGTTAAACGTTGGGTAACATGATTTCATTTTTGTTGACTTTGGCATGGATATTTCATTATGTCCTTTATGATCACCATCAATGCACATAAAACCCTTTATCCTTTGTCTCTTGTCATTTCATGTGTCTTTTCCCTCCTCCGCTCAATTTCTTTCCTTTTTTTTTTAACTGTATTCTGGGGCCTAGAGTGTTCTCTAAAACCACATTTAAGCCACTGTAATTCTTTGTGCAGTTATTATAAATACTACATATAAGTGATATGATCTTTTTTATTCTTCTTATGGATTACTTCATTTAACATAAAATTTTCCAATTGTAAACATACTTCTACAAATTGCATGATTGCCTCATTCCTTACAGTTGTGTAGTATTCCATTGTGTATATATACAGCATCTTCATGATTCACTCAACTGTTTTGATGGACATCTAGGTTGATTTCAATTCTTAGCTTAGTTTTGAGTGCTGTGATGAATAGTGGGATACATATATCCTTTGAGATGAATATTTTTCTGTACTGTTTATCTTGGTTTTTTTAATTTATAAATAGTTCTTGCTTTCATTAATTCTTGTATTTCTGTGATTTCTATATTTTTGATTTATGCTCTGAAATTTAGTATTTATTTTCTTCTTTTTGTGTTTCAGCTCCTTTGTTGATTTGCCAGATATTTAGGTGTGCCATGATGTTGTTAAATTTATCTTTTTCCTATTTCCTTTAATGGCCTCTATCACTATGATTTTTCCCAAATTGTTTCTGCTGTTTCCCATAAATTTTGGTAACTTGTTTTTCATTATTATTAGTCTCAAGGAATCTCTTTATTTCTTCCTTATTTTCTTTTTGACACAGCTGTTACTAAGAAGCATGTTGATCAGCCTCCAGGTGTTAGACTTCCGCATCCTCTTTTTACAACAAATCTCTATCTCTGTGGCATTGTGGTCTGATAGAATTCTTTTTTTTTTTTTTTTTTTTTTTTGGTTTTGGGTCATACCTGGCAGTGCTCAGGAGCCACTTCTGGCTTTACACTCAGAAATCACTCCTGGCAGGCTCGAGGGACCATATGAGATGCCGGTATTTGAACCACTGAATTTCTGAACTCAAGGCAAATGCCTTATTTTCATGCTATCTCTCCGGCCCCTAGAATTCTTGGTATGTTTCTTAAGTTTGTAATTTTTTAAGTCATGCATATGTCTAAAAATGTGATCTATCCTAGAGAATTTTCCATGTGCACTAGAGAAAAATGTATATTTAGCATTTTTAAAATAGAAGGCCCTTAGAGCCAGCCATTAGTCTTAATTCTTCTTTAGGGCTCTTACATAGTTCCTGTTATTCTGCCTAGTGGATCTATCAAGTGGTGAGAGTGGCATATGGTAAACTCCCACTACCATCATGTTTCCAACCATGTGTTTCTCTAGGTTTGTGAGCAACTTTGATTTGATATAAGTATGGTTGTCCCAGCTTTGTTTTTCAGAGGCTTGTATAATTGCTTCCCATCTTTTTATCTCTGAGTCTGTGTCTATCCTGAGATTTTAGATGTTTTCTTGTTAGCAGCAAGTAAATAGATTTTGCTTTCTGATCCAACCATTTACTCTGTGCTTTCTGAAGGGAGAGTTTAATCCATTGACATTCAAGGAAACTATTGACAGAAAGGCCTATTGTACCATTATGCTTTGTAGGATTGCTGCTGTTACAATCAGTTATTTGGTTTATATAAATGGCCTTTCATTAGTGCATTTAGAGTCAGTTTTCTTATCACAAATGTTGCACGTTTTCTTTTTTGACCGAGAATGTTTATTTCCCTTCCTACCCCCCATATAAATGACAGGTTTGCTGGGAAGTTGACTTTAGGTTGTAAATTCAGTCAGCAAGTAATTGGAATATGCAACTTCACACTGTTCTTGATGGGATTATTTTATATAGATTTTGTGTGACTCTTATATTCTTTCCTTTATACTTAAGATTTTTCTTCTCTCTTAGTACTTTAAGAAGTCCATCTCTCTCTTTGTCTTTTGCCATTTTGATTACTATTTGTCTCAGTGTTGTACTGTTTGAGTCTATTTTATTTTTTACCCTTTTATTCTCTTGGACTTGTACAGTAACAGTGAGGGAATTCTCTGCTATTGTATCTCCCACTGCTTGGTCTTTCCCTTTCTCCTTTTCCTCCCCAATTGGTACTCCTATAATTTGGATATTAATGCTCCTGTAATTGTTCGTTAAGTACCTTACATTTTTTCATCCTTTTGTTTTTCTTGTCTCTTTAGAGTTCTTTATTGATGCTGACTTGTAATTTGTCTCCAAGTTCATCTATACAGATCTCCCCCTGTGTGACTGTGCTACTATGGCTTGCTAATGTGTTCTTTAGTTCTTTTAATTCCATTTGTATGGATTGTTTCATCTTCTGAAAGAGTTCTTCTTTGATTTGGCTGAATTGTTCATTTAATGAGTGCTTAATTTTTCAGGCTGATGCCCTCTTTATTTCTATTGCTAAAGCATTAAGTGTTTATTTTAGGTCCTCATCTATCAGGCACAGGTGTTTTAATGGGGTTGGAGATTTGACTAGGTTTCTCTGCCTATCTACATTTACAGTTGATTCCAGTTTATTACAGTTGAATTCTCTGTAGATTCCCCATTTTTATTTGCATTTTGTGGGTTGAAATGGTGGGGTTTAGGGTTCCAAATATGTAAGAAAATATTGAATTAATTATATAAAAGGTGGCTACTAAAACATTTGCCTTATCAGTTAATTTTCCTAGAGATACAGGGTTATTTTAATAAGTTAAAAATGACAACTAATTATTTGGTTTGGTTGACTAACTATTGAGGCTTTATATTGTTTGAAAGAAAGAAGTGGTAGGGTCCACCTGCCTAAAATGAACAGATAGAAATTGGAATGTTTTTGTGTGGCAGCATTAGCATCTGTGCAGTTTTGGGATGAATGGGTAGACGTAAGTAGTAAGGGGTCAGGTTGTGATTAGAGCATTGGGAAGGGGAGGAATGGGTCATGTTGGGAACTCGAGGAAATCTAGGTTCAACTCCAGGACTATAGGTCTCTTCCTTTGGATGATGCAATTGGGATGTGAAGGGGGCAGACAGATGTCAGGACAGGAGACAGGCTGCGGACTGGAACTAGAGTTTAGGGAAGGGGATCAGTGGGTTGCATTTGAAGCTTGGGGATCCAGGCTCTGCATGTCATTTTTATTTCAACTTCCCAAACTAATTATGAGAAGATTAAGTACCTTTTGAAACTCACTGTTTTATTTTTATGAAGGTCCTAGTTATGCATTGTATTTTATATAAAATTTTTTCACTCTATATTTTCTGCTGAATTTAACTATTTCTCTGAAATTGCAAACAAGATTCTCGTCAATTTAAGAATTAGTATCACATCTTTCTCTCTGGAGTTAGTGTATTGCAGCACTTTCCCATTTTGTAAGTGCAATTTAATTTAAACAACCTTTTAATCATTAATTTTTGGCTTGGGGGTTTTATTTGTTTTTGGGAGATTGGACACACCCGGTCATGCTTAGGGGTAACTCCTGACTCTTTGTTCAAGGTTCACTTCTGGTGAAATCAGGAAACCATATGAAGATCCAGGGATCTAATATGGCCATCACATGCAACGTAAACCCTCCCAACAGTACTCTATTTCTTGCCCTTATTTTTCTTATTGAGTCTTTGCTAAAGTGTGAATTAGTTGCGATGAATTAAGGATGATAACTCTATATTAATATTGGAAAATGACAGTATTTGGCCAGTGGTAGAGCACTTGCCTTTTATATGTGAGGCTCTGGGTTAATTCTTAGCATCACAGAAAAAATATTGCTGGTCAAACTTGAAAATTCTCTCTACGTCATAATTTCCATAATGAAACTTGCCATAGATCACAATATTGGTGATTTTTATTATTGTTACTGTGCTAAAAATAAGTTTCTCGAAGGTATTTTCAACATTTTATTTATTTTCATGGCTGTTCTCCCATTTGTAGTTGCTAAATAAATATGCACTAAATTAATAAATTCCCAGTTGCCTCCTATCATTTTTTCTATTGCTTCCTTATATCAGGATATTACAGATTATCTATCCCTGTTGGATAAATAAAGTGTACTTACACACTATTCTCTCTCAAATTCAATTGATACACTGGTTGAGAGACAAATTATTAATGATTTGGGGAATGTATCTTGTGACTGAAAGAACCTGAAAGTTTGTCAAATGGCATGAAAATTTCTGCTAACCAAGTCTAGTGAACCATAGTTCTTCATTTGATCTTTTCAGTTTAATTAAAGACAAAGACTTGAAATATTAGTAAAATAGGAGTAAATGAAATCAACCCAAATCACACTGTTAAAGAACTGATTAAGGTCTATCTTACACTTGGTATGAAACTTCATATATTTTTCTGGGTATAAGCATCACATCTATACACCTTCTAATATAGGAAAATTACATGATATATCATTTCGGACTGAAATGTATAAAATCCAAAGAATTCTTGAGGGTCTCAAATTTATTTGGGAAAAATATTACTGAACAAAATTCCAGTGGAATTTAAAAAAAATTTAAAAAGTTTTGTTACTTTGTACCAATGTTTTTTCACTGAACTAAACAGTGAAAATAAACAACTAAGGTCATTTTCTTGGGAAGCCTAGAGAATTAACTAGCACGATTCTCTTTTCTTTTCACCATTTTTCTTCAGATAAAGAATAACTATTATTTAATTACATATTTAATAAAAATTTGTTGATAGTAATTTTCAAGCTATATCCTGATCAACTGGGAACTACCATATCAGTTCTTTAGAACAGTGGGACTGCATTTGTGTCCAGTGTCCTTCTAGCACATTCTCTTTTCTGTGCAAAGAAGAGTTCACTTTTAATCTTCTATTCACACCTACGAATTCAGCAGGCCCAAAACAATTGGTCATGGAATACAACATCATATTCTGACACTAAAACTATAGCTATAGCTTTTAAAACTAATTATCAAAATCTAATTAACTACTGTTGTAAAGTGATATTTTAGTTTTAGTTTGATTAGTGCATTTTGTATCTATCCTATTGATAAATTAAAACTTGGATTAGGGAGGGTGATACTTGTCACTATCAATCACCAGCAATTAACTATAGTCACTTTTAAATTGTTAAATGTTCTTTTATTACCTCAGAGATGATAATAAATACATTTCATAACAAATCCTAAAATACTTATTTTTAAAAAGTAAAAATTTCAAAGTGTCCCATATTAAGTTTGATTACTATCTCTCTGAACTGAGAGTGAGAAAGGATATTGATAATTTAGTGAATTTAGTGGAAGAAAAGAGATAATTTTATACTAATCTCAAAAAAGTGTAGAATAAAAATATAAGTTGGAGAATTAAAATACAATGCAAGGTCTACATGTTTTGGATCTCCCAAAGAGTGTCATGTTACATATAAAGTGAAACTACTCTATTTTATTTATATCTATTCCTTTAAATTTTACTTTGATCTACCATTGGAGCATAGAGTACATTTTTATATTTTTTCTTATATATAAACATTTATATTATATGTATATAGACCTTAAGATATTATATATAAAACATTAAAATATTGCTTATTTTGTCTAGCTTCAAAATATATTGAAAATCATCTTTGTGATTAATTTTTATAATATATTTATTGGCTACATCATAGTGTGTTTAGAGATATAATTCATATTTTCAATTCAGTGTATAGCTTTCTGCTATTTGCTACTTGTATATTTACTATTATAAAATACTACACAGTAATTCTCATACATTTTTCTTGGTGTATGTCTGTAATTTCTCTGATTTACCACCTAAGAATGAAATTGCTTGTTCAGAGACTAGACACAAGTTTAAAGACAATGTCAAGTTGTTTCCCAAATTGGTAGTAGCCATTTTTCTTTCTTCCTCTAGCTATGGTTTCTAGAATTCTAATTGCTTTGATACAGAGACTAAAGAGCCAGCAATAAAGGTTTAAATACATAAAGATTAGCTTGATGAATACAATAGAAGTGCTAAGGGGTGAGAAATTATTAAAATGAAATTCAGTAAAATTTAATTTGATCTAATCTGAAGTCAAAGTTTGAATGAATGATACACATCATAGAAATGATATAAAATGATTCCATGATCAGTGATCAAGTTGTCCTTTCATATGCATACTTACAAATAGAGATTCTATAAGAGAATATAGAAAGAAGGTAAAGGGAGAATAGAAGAATTTTTCTGAGAAGATAAAAATCTCCCCAAATCTCTCCAGATACATGCTTTAAGTTTTTTTTTTTCAGTAATTTTTATTGTGACCAAAGTGAATTACAGATCTTTCACAGTAATATTTTAGGTACATAGTGACATTGAATCAGGGGAATTCCCACCACCAGTGTTGCCCTTCCTCCACCCCTGTTCCCAGCACGCATCCCATCTCCCACTATTGGGCCCCCCAGGCTGCTAATATAAGTGGGTCTAGCTTGTAGTGGGTATCAATTCTATTGTCGCTGGTGTTAGATTTAGTGTTTAAGATTTGGTGTTTAAGTCTGATCATATTTTTATTTCAACCCAATGTTCATACATCTAAACAGTTTTGATACAATCCATTTTTCCCTCAATTTATGTAGCAGAACAAGATAATTCAGGTTATCTGTTTGAAAAAGAAAAAGATATGGAAAACAATATGGAGATTCCTCAAAAATACTGAAAATTGAGCTCCCATTTGATACAGTATAACACTCCTAGGGATATACCCTACAAACACAAAAATACAATTCAAAAATCCCCTCCTCACACTCATATTCAATGCAGCACTTTTTACAATAGCCAGACTCTGGAAACAACCAAGATGCCCTTCAACAGATGAATGACTAAAGAAAAGGTGGTACATATACACAATGGATTATTAAGCAGCCATCAAGGAGAGGAAGTCATGAAATTTTCCTATACATGGATGTACATGGATCTATTATGCTGTGTGAAATTAGTCAAGGGAGAAAGAAATACAGAATAGTCTCACTCATCTGTGGGTTTTAAGAAAAACTAAAGACATTAAAATAATTCCCAGAGTTGAAGGCTGGAAGGACCGGCTCAAGATATGAAGCTCACCCCAAAGAGTGGTGAGTGTAGTTAAAGAAATAACTATGCTGAGAACTATCATAACAATGTCAGTGAGTGAGGGATGTAGAAAGCCTGTCTTGAAGACAGGTGGGGATAGGGAGGGAAGAAATAGGGGTATTGATGATGGGAAGGTTGCACCGGTGAAGGGGGTGTTCTTGTTATGACTGAAACCCAACTACAAATATGTTTGTAATCACAATGTTTAAATAAAGAAATTATTTTAAAAAAAAGAAAAAAAAGAAAAGGGAAAAAGAAAAGAAAGGAAAGAAAGGAAAGAAAAAAAACAAATACTTTTTTGTGAGTTTGTTTTTTAGTTATAAAGTTTTAGAAGAATGTACTAAAATGGTAAAATAAAAATGAGATGAACTTTTCTTGTACATTTGTTTAAATAATTGTGAGCAGATTATAGGGCATAAGTATAAGAATAAACCCATTAAGGATATTTATTTTTTATACAATATTTTATTTAAACACCTTGATTATAAGCATGATTGTGGTTGGGTTTCTCTCATGTAAAGAACACCCCCCATCACCAGTGTAGCATTCCCATCACCAATGTCCCAATTCTCCCTCCTCCCCACCCCACCTCTGCCTGTACTCTACAGACATGAAACTGCAACATCATCAAAACTCAAACCAAAAACAAAGTTATTTAGTAGCTTGAAGAAAGTTATGTTGCTCATAGGCTTATAAGTTTAAAAGTTAATTTTTCTAGGTCCATGCATCCTATCTATAATATTCTAAGATTGTGTCTCTCTTTGCCATTTAATAGCTTCATGGTTTGGTTCTCTTGAGAACAAGTATAGACATCTATTAGCTCCACAATTTGAATACTATTTTAAAAGTTCAGGTGCATACCAATATTTGTCTTTAGATTTCCTCTGGGTACAAGGCAGAAGCAACAAATAAAGTGTTTACACGATATTGAGGCAGGTTTTAAACTCTGCCCCACCAGAGAAGTAGGGTTATATGAAGTTGGAAGGAGAGAAGCAGCAGGTGCATGGTGGAAATATATAACATTCGTCTTTACCCATCTGAGTCACCCTGGAAAGTGTCTGTGAAATCGAGGACTTGGGAATGTCTGGAATGAGCTCCTGCACTTGTGTTCACCAGTGACACCAGGCTGTTTCCAATATCCATTTATTCTTCATGGCATGGGAACTGATCCCTGCTACCCAGTTTCTTTTTGATATATGAACTCAGGCTGAAGCTCCTTACAGGAATGGAAAGTCAACCTCAAACCTTACTCTGGCATTTTGTGTTTGGTGCTTTTATCTCACAGAAAAGAATTTTAGGAGATAAATAGGGAAGTAAAGCAAGCATATTGGAGAAAATATTTTTATTTTTTTGTTTCTGTTTGAACGTCACACAGTTCATGTGTGCTCAGGGCTTACTCCTGGCTCTGCATTGAAGAATTCATCCTGACAGACTTGGGACTGTATGTGCTAAAAGTGATTGAACCCCCATCAGCTGCACAAGACAAATGCATTTCCTAAAGCACAATATTTCAGGATCAAGAGGTTGATTTTGATACACACTCCAAAGACAGCGCAAACTTCTCCAGAATCGAGAAACCCGGTGCTTTGATAAAAGGTAAGTATAGATTATTTTCTCTAATTCTTTACACAAGTTGATGTTATAGAGTTTTCCCTGGGACGAAGTATTGAACTTCTGATTGACAATCATGAGTTCCTATAAAATTTTTTGTCTGTGCATTTCTGACTCTTGGTCTAAAATTCTGCATCTCAATGTCTTTCTAGGCTTCTGAAACTGGCCCTTTGTGGCAAAGGCTTCCATGACTTAGGAATGGTTTAGGCTTTAGAAACAAATGCTCTCAACATACATAACAAAGGCCCCTCTATTATTCTGCTTGCAACACTATGACCTGAAAAGAGGAGCTCAGCCTTGGGAATAAGCAGGAAATTGAAATTCTGCTTGACCTCTGGTCCCTTCTACTCACAGAGTTGGGTGCTTGTAAGGCACTTTATTTAAAGTCAGAGAAAGATACTTTCTTTGAACTCACATTTTTCTATCCAGAGAAGACTTGTATTTTTTGTTGCTGTTGAAATGCTCCCAATGATGTCCTAGAGTGAATCCAGTAGGATTTTTTTGTAGATAGTGTCAGGGTTTGCTTTACACATTTCTGTGTGGTAACTCCTTTTTATTTGTATACTTATCAGTATAAAATCAATAAATAAGTCTTCATCCATATGCCCAATCATGAATATTATCTCCATGGGGTGTATTTGCAAATACCTTGAAGGTATGAATAATAGGAATACGTCCTTCCTTCCACAGCACACAAGTCCTTATGCAGTAAGATAAACAATGGTTGATGCTGGTAAAAAGCAGGCTGGGAATAGGGGAGTAGGCAGAGAAATAAAGAAGCGCCTTCTTCAAAGAAATCACTTCCCACTTCTCATTTTGTGATCTGGGCCAGAGTCCTACTGCTGGCCCCAAATCCCCTGCCATCCCAGGCCACATTTTAGGTCTGTGTGTGTGCATAGAGAGAGACTCTCTATTCCTTTCCATCAAACACAGCCAGTGCTGCTTTAAGCAACTTTCCCCAGCATCCTTTTGAGTTCCACCCCTGGCCAAGATCCCCCTGCAGTCCTTCGCTGAATATCATGTCTGTGTGTGTGCATAGATAGGGACCCTCCAGTCCAACCCTCCTCTTCCATAACCGCACAGATATGCTACTGTGTATGCACAAAAACATTTCAATTTATATTGCATATTTCCAGGCAGATTGGACCCAGCACTTCCTTCTCCTAGAAAATATACAGATCAAAATTGAGTTGAACAAATAAATGAATTATTTTTCAATATGTTTTATCATACATAGATAACTGGTAGTTTGGGATATGGAGAGAAATCCTAGAAAATTTTCAAGTCCGCTAAAACTCCTGAGCTTTAAAGAGGAGGACTTAAAATAAACACTTAAGGTTTAGAAACAGAAATCAAGGAGGCTCTAGCTTGTCAAATTAATCAATCTATAAGTTAATAATTCAACCAAATCAAAGAAGAACTCTTTCAGAATTTGAGAGAATACATATGAATGGAACTGAAGAAATTAAAAAAAAAGTTAACAAGCCATAGTAGCAGAAGTACACAGATCAATTGTTGCATAGAGAAACTTGAAGACAAATTACAAGCCAGCATTTGTAAAGAAGTCTAAAAAAGGGGAGACAGAATAATGAAATATAATTTAAGGAACTTAATGAACAAAAACAAAAGAAATAATCTCCAAATTATAGGAATACCAGAAAAGTAGGAAAAAGGGAAAGAGGAAAGGGGAAAACAAATAGTGAAGGAGATAAAAGTAAAGAAATTCCCCACTTTCTTGAAGCAGACTGCTCTACAAATGCAAGAGGCAAAAAGAGTGTCAAACAAAACAGACTCCAATAGAACAATACCAAGACATATAGTAATCCAAATGGCAAAAAACAAAGAGATAGACAGTTTAATGCAGTAAGGGAGAAGACAAAATTTATATAAAGAAAGGAACATAAGAATCAAACCAGATCTTCCATTTGAACCAATATAGGCAAGAAAGAGTAGTATAACATATTCAAATTATTGAATGAAACAAACTTTCAACTTAGAGTCCACTATCCAACAAACCTCTCATTTACAAGGAAGGGAGGTAAAAAAACATTCTCAGAAAAAAAAAGAGCTTGCAAAATTTGCCCTAAACAACCCCACTCTAAATGAAAGACTAAAAGACCAATTATATAAATCGAGTATCAAATTGTAATGCCAAAAATCCTATAAAATATAATGTACAACTGCTCTTTCTGTCAATAGTTTCCTTAAATATAAATGGGTTAACCTCTCCCATCAAAAGGCATAGAATAGTAGGTTGGATCAGGAAACAAAACTCAGTCATCTGCTGCCTGTAGGAAAAACACAACATTTCAGGATAGACAGATTCATAGTAAAAGAATGGAAAACAAATATACAAGCTACTGGAGAAGAAAATATATGCTATAATTCTATCAAACCAAATTGTATTCAACCTCAAGAAAGTGCTCAGAGACAAATATGGACATTACTTTTTGATCAGGGGAAAAGTAGATCAAGAAGTACTAACTCTGGTCAACATTTATGTATAAAATGTAGAACCAGTGAATATATAAGGTGTTTGCTCACAAACCTAGAGAAACATATGAATGGAAATGTGACAGAAGTGGGATATTTCAACACACATTATCATCACTCGACAGATCCACTAGCAAAGACATCAGAGACCTAAATGAGAAATTAGAAGAACTACAACTAATGGATCTATAGAGTCTTTCATCCTCTAAAAGCTTATAGTCTTATATAGTCTTCTTGAGGGCACATGAAGCTGTCTCTAGAAAAGATCACATTCTAAAACACAAGTATAACCTACATGAAGTCACAAATATACGGATTATAACAAGCACTATATCAGACCACAATGCCACAAGATCAAGATTGACTATAAAAAGAAGTGGAGAAAATCTAATACCTGAAAACTAAATATCATGCTGTTTAACTACAGCCGGATAAAAGAGGAAATTAAGGAAGAAATAAAGAGATTTCTTGAGACAAATGATAATGAAGAAACAAATTGACAAAATATATGGGACACAGTAAAATCTGTAATTGGGAAAACTCATAGCAATATCAAGATAGGCCTATGTTAGGAAAGAATAAAATTACAAAATAAACCACCTAAAGGAACACCTTAAATATATGGAAAACCAATAGCAAAGGAACCCAAATGCAATTAGAAGAAAAAGAAAAAAAAAAAAACAGAGCAGAAATCAACAAGATAGAAACAAAGAAAACAATACAAAGACCTAATGAGACCAGGAACATTTTTTAATATAATTTTTATTTTGATCATAGTGGCTTACATATTGTTGACAATAATATTTTAGGTACATATTTGCATAAAATCAGGGGGATTCCCATCACCGATTTGTCCTCCCTACACCTCCGTGTTCATCCTACCTCCCATATCCTCCTCCCTCACCCCCGGGGCTGCTAAAGTATGCAGTCCCCTCTGTACCTAGCTTACTACTTAGTAGTCTTGGTCTTGGTGCCTCCCTTATTTCCCCCTCTAACTGGAAGGCAGGACTAGATAGTTCAAGTTATGTGGTTTTGTTTGAAGAAGAGAAAAGTAATAAACTGGGGTAAAAGTCTAATACGCCAAAAATGGGCAGAATCCTTCTAGAGGATCTCATCATTTGTTTGAGAGACGAAGGAGAAAAACAAGGTGAAACACCCCAACAGTACAAAAAGAAGTGTCAAATATCCAGTGAGCACTCCAACAATAACGATAAGCACCACAAAAAAAGCCATGAGACCAGGAACATTTTTTAAGGAATAAACAAGATAGAAAAACCACAGGCAAGACTCAATGAAAAAATAGGGGGCCAGAGAGATAGTATGGAGTTGGGTCATTTGCCTTGCATGCAGAAGGATGGTGGTTCTAATCCCAGCATCCCATATGGTCCCCCGAGATGGTCAGGAGCAATTTCTGAGCATAGAGCTAGGAGTAACCCCTGAGCACTACCGGGTGTGACCCAAAATCAAAAACAAACAAAAAATGGAGAAAATACTCAAATAAGTCAGATCAGAAATGAAAGGGGAGAGATGAAATAGAATCCCTAGAAGTTCAAGACATCAAGAGGGCATGTTTTGAACAAATGTACTCAGTTAAGCTAGAGAACCCAGAAGAAATGAACAGATATCCAGAAAAATGTCATATCCCAATACTTAATAAGGAGGAGTAGAAAGCCAAAACAGGCCAATGAAAATAAATAAATTGAAACAGTAATAAAGAAGCTCCCCAAGAATAAAAGTCCATACTCAGATGGTTTATACAGGTGAATACTATCAAACATTCAGAAAGGAGTTACTACAAGTTGCTGTCACCCCTTATTTGTTATTTCTCCCTAGTTAACCCTTACTACTCTCAGTTCTTAACTCATCAGGAACCAGATTCCCCACGCAAAGCTGCTGCCACTGCAGCTGCTGATTTACTATTGGCAGCCCCTTTTCTCTCACCTCCCTACTCTGTGGACTGTTGCAATGCCTTTCACTGGAACACTGGTGAACATGGCTCCTATTCTGAATGAATTCATGTTGCTCTGGTCCATCTACCTCATTTTCTTACTCTGGACCCAACATTCCAGGACCCTTAGAGATTCTCCTGCACACATGCCACAAAGAGGATGAGTATTTTACCCCTGGTGATGAGTTCTCAAACTAAAGACCTTCCCAGAGCTGATAATTTATTGTTTCCTACTGGGACTAAACCAGAGAGCTCATCACCTCCCAAGAATAATGATCCAGCTACCATCTCTGCAGATTCAGAGCCTAAATATATCTCAACCCCCACACCCCAATTACTAAGTCAGGTAGATAAGCCAGTACTGGCAATCCAAGTCCTGGGCATGGTCAAATGATTCAATGTCTGGAATGCTTATGGACTTATCAACAAAAATGACATCAAAGAAGATGTCTATGTTCACTAGACAGCTCTTAAGAGAAACAATCCCAGGAAGTTTCTGTGTAGCATTGATGATGTGGAGACTGTGGAGCTTGATGGCATGAAAAGAGACAGGGACCAAAAGATGCTAATGTTTCCAGACCTGACGGAATGCCAGTGGAAGGTAGCAGATGTGCTCCCACTGACATAGGTGTTATGGATTCATCCTCTGGCCTTGCTCAGCTGCTAGGCCACTTATGTTGGCAGCGGCTCCCTCAAGTGGATCAGAAGCAGGCAGTGAAGGGGAGAGAGGTGAATACTCTGGGCAGAGTCCAGATGCCAACGCTTACCGTCTTTCCTCTACCGAAAGTCTTTTAGCTAGGACTACGGCCTCCTGAAGTGCCGTAGCTTATCAAAGAGATCCTCGCAGCCACCACAGAAGATGGAGGAGGATCCAAGTCTAGTCAAAGCCCAATGGAGGAGAAGCTGCTTTCAAAACCTCTTGTAACTTTCTCCTAGCTAATCTCTTGACCATATTTGCATAGATCACTATACTGCTGATTAAATTGTGTTTTATCTGTATAGATCTTATTGTTTTGTTTTATGCTTCACTGCAAACAAAATTTTGTATCCAACTTTTGTGCTTTAATATAAATTTTCACAATTCTGGAAAAATGCATAATGTTGTTAGATTTTTAAAAGTTCTCAGCTATCCTAGTTAATGTTTCCCAATTGCTAGGACGTTTTATTGTGTATTTTATGTAGCAACTTATTCTCAAATTATGTTTGTAAAAATGTTCTAATATCTTTGTTCACAGAAGTTGATGTAAAGAAACTTAAATGCTATTGACTCTTATTACAGTGCTCATTATCAGAATATTTTAGCAAAGTTATTTTTAAACTATATATATCTGCAGAAATGTTCTTGTGATTTTGTTTAACAAAGTTTATGAAAAGAAAGTCAGATTTTGTAGACTTGTATTACAGTGCTCATTGTAAGAATGTTTAAGAATTTTCTAGTGAAGTGTATCTGCAGAAAGATTCTAATGTTTATGTTCAGAGAAGTCTATGAAACGTGTTGTTAGATTTATAATACAAATATCTGAAAAAGGCTGATTGTTTTGAGAATGATGTATACAATTTAAACTTTGATGCTATTGCATTCAACTTTTACTCTGCCTATGCAATATAACCGTTTCTGTTCATTCTGATCTGGAGCTCCTGCCTCTAGCAGAGAACAATAGAAAAACACAGCTTATGTGCTCCTCAATTTTTTGAACAAAAAGGGGCAGTTTTTGGATTACACCTTATTTTACCTAAAACAAAGTTTATCCCTAGTTTCTTTATATCTTTTTTTATTTTTACAAATTTATTTGACCCAAAACAAAGATTGTCTTATATGTAAACCTGGGTTGGACAGGCTCAGGATAGCTGCCCCACTTTGAGGTGGTCTCTATACTCAATAAAAATAGTAGTTCTGGCAGGCAGCAGGCCTCCATACTAGGTAGAAGACTACCAGACTACATGTATTTCACTATAAATCTGGTTTGGATTATTTTAGGCATGACCTTGATTCAAGCTTGTTCATCTGAAGGTGGGGATACAGTGTGTAAGGTTTCCCCAGTCGTATCCTGTGGCATTGTTCCTTTCTTCATAGGCAAATTAAATGGGGGAAACTTTACATATAGAAAGAAGTTCTTATCTAGTAGGGATAGGAACTCCTAAATTTTTTTTTATTACATAGGGCCTTTTACCCTGAATTTTGTCATAATGACTTGACTTAGGCTTCAGTTCAGACATTGGCCATTCACCCAGAACCTTGGATCACATCTTTGGAAACTACATGATTTTCTGCACCACCACCAGAAATTGAACTTCTACTCAGGATCTAATGCTGCCCTGCAATGTCTTGCTCCAGGATGGGTTCATAATACACCCTGATGACTTGGAAACAGCATCATCTTGTTTTTAAGGTGGATCTTCCCATCTTGCCACCTAATGGGGAGATGAAACCAGAAGATTCTGATTTCAATAGAAAATCTATGCAAAAACTAAGATCTCTAATTATTAAAGCCTGACTGCAATAACCAAAATTGATGAGCACTTTTCCTGGGGCCATAAAGAAATACTTTGTGTTTAGACAATTTAGTATGCCCAGAACTTGTATTTGGTCTTATGGGAGGATACCACATGGGTAGGAGACACCTGTTTTTAGGCCAAAGAATTTTCTTTCTATTGTCTCCAACTTTTGCTGTACCAATGAAATTGCCACCCTTTTTATCCTTGTATAGGGGATCTTGCCTTTTTCTTAAAACCTTGGGACATGAATAACTTTGTTTTATCTCCTATTTCTGCATTTTTCTATAAAATTAAGGAGAAAGAAAAAAAAAGATAAGGACCAGAGGCAAAGAGTACTCAGGTGCATTGGGGGATATAAAAAAAATGGTAAGGACTAAATATCCAAACCAAAGTTAACAACAATAGAATCAAGAAATCCAGATTATAACAATCTAAATTGAAATTGGCTTGTTATACTGACAGGCCAGGGGACAAAGTTTGATGGTATAGAATGTACTCTGAGAATCCTGATGGAGGGAGGTCGACACTAGTGGTGAGACTGGCCCTGATTTATTTTATGTCTGAAATCCAACTAGAAAGAAATTTATAAATCACAATGGTTCAATAAAATAAAATTTAATAAAAGTAATCACAAAGAGTCAGGGAACTCTCAACCCAGCAATGTTTTCCTATGCTAGAATACAGCCTGAACAGTACAGCTGCCCACCAAAAGACACCCCAGCAAAATGACAGTGATTGGGTGCTTCTTGGATCCTTTGAGCCAATTCCTCTTTTTGCTTGGAGAATTCTAGTGCTGTTAAGATTCCTCACCTAGCAGTTCTAATTGGGAAATGTGCTGTCCGCATCTCACCTTGGGTGAGCTTCTCTCCCTGCTATATGTCCTTTAACGAATATTCTTTACCTTACCTCTATCCCTATCCTCTCATTTGTCTTGTTAGAAAGCAAAACCCATCAGGCTTTTTACACTAGTTAAACTTGGTTGATTACTTAATAGTAGATGAGTTAAATCTAAAAGGCATTAAAATCGCATATTGCTTAATAAAGTCTAGAGAGAATACTTTTCTGTATTTTAGTTTAGATTCCCCTTTATACAAAAGGTAGACATGGGTCCAGGATGAAACTAAAGAAATTTATTCAGTTGTTATGCTGCCTTTGCAAAAATTCTTGCTGCTGGAAGAGGTAAAGGAGTAAGGTGAGAAAAGAGTAACTTGAAGATTAGGGAAGGTTGTGAGCAGCAAGTAGAACATTTAGGATCATGCAATTGAAGAGAACCAGACAAGATTAGTCCAGTTTTCATCAGACACTGAAATGCACTCTAATGAGGAGTTTTCTCATGATTGAGAGTGATGGAAACAGAATCAGAGATATTCAGGGAGATAAATGAGTGGGAGAGATTTATTGATGAAGGATGTGTAGAACTAAATGTGGGAGTTAAAACGGCAGAAAATGAGGTCCAAGAGAGAAAATTGAGGGAAGAGGCAGCCTGTGTTAGGGAAAAAGGCGCTCGTGAGGAACATAGAGCAAAGGCATGATCGTGAGTCATAGGATGAATTAAGTGCATTTAGTTTGCAATTTGGAGAAGTAACTCATCTGTATATGGGGCATATAACTTTGTATTGATATCAGGAGTACAGCTCTCTCAAATTATCTTTGGGGGAATATTAATTTAGTTTGCCTGTATTTAATAATGTCAAGTAAAATTTACAAATAGTCTAGATTCCTATTGAAAGTCCCTGTCAACAAATGGCTCTAACAATAGTCTGTTGACAAGTATATATCCTGACAATGAGCATTAAGCTCCCAAGTTAAAACTGTAGGGCTCTTTGTGCACTGATTGATTATTAAAGATTTTAAACAAGCCTTATAGAAATAATAAAAGGGTGGAATCGATTGTAATTGAATATGCCAGGTTCTCCTTTCATTTTATAATTGTATTATTACTCAAACTTTTTTAACCTCTTTTGCCTTTGTGGAACTGATACCTATGGAGAGAAGGAGGCATAGGTGCTTAGCTTAAAAGATCACATATGGGGGGCCGGAGAGATAGCATGGAGGTAAGGCATTTGCCTTTCATGCAGGAGGTCATCGGTTCGAATCCCGGCGCCCATATGGTCCCCTGTGCCTGCCAGGAGCAATTTCTGAGCCTGGAGCCAGGAATAACCCCTAAGCACTGCCGGGTTTGACCCAAAAACCACAAAAAAAAAAAAAAAAAGCAAAAAAAAAGATCACATATGAAAAATGGGTCAATTGGGTGCATAATTCACTCTGCTGGGGAGTTTATGTTTCAATGATCTACATTTTTATAACAAAACACCAAAACTTTATGGTTTAACTGAACATGAAATAAATAAAGAGAAGGCAATAGGAGTGTATAAAGGTCTCAGATAATCTTCACTCACATTTCTGGGGCTTTGGCATTAGATTTCTCCCTCCATTGGTTTCTTTTATTCAGTGATTCTTCCTCGTTCTATTTATAAGTTTCCCACTTTCATTCCACTCCATTTGGTTGGATAAAGCTACTTAAAAGATCAGGCCAAGTAAAATCTAGGTAAATAAACTACACCTCTAGTAGGGAAAGGTATAAAATAAGGACACTAGAATGTCTACTCTATCAGGATTTGTCAACAAAACCCTTTTCAACTTCTCTGAAATTGATAAATTTTCTAATAACTAACATCCTTTCCATTAATTAACTTCAATTAAAAAGATTAGGGCACAAGTACAGAGGGAAGATTGCTTGCTTTGCCTGAAATCAAAGCAGGGACAATTGCTGGCATCACATATGATCCCAGCATCTACCAGAAGTAACTATTAGTGTAAAGAAAGGAGTAACCCTGAGTATCACTGCATTTGGCCCCGAGACAACTAAACAAAATTTCAATTCTTACAGCAGATGAGAACCTTGGCTGATCATAGATTAGTAACTGATACTAATATGGTTTCTTGAGCCCTCCAGGAGTAATTTTGAGTGCGCAGACCCAGGAGTAAGCCCTGAGCATTTTCAGTTATTCCCCGAAAACAAAAACAATATAATTTTCAAGCTAACATCACAGTTCCATTGTAGAACACTTGACCTGTTTATCTGAAATCTTCACTAAATTTCTAGCACTACAAAAATAAATAAGAAAATTCTCTATTTTGGGGGAAATAGAAACTTGAGACAGAATTTGCTTAATGCTGCATCAAGTTAGCAAAATGTCAGCTAAGCTTAGTAAGATAGTACCATCAGGTCACTGATCTTTTTTTTTTTTAACCTGGATTCTCTATTTCTTATTCTCCACCAATTTTCATGAGGTATAATTGACAAACAAATCTATGAAGCTAAAAGTGTAATGATACGATCCATGTATGAGTTGAGAAAATATTTAATAAAGACATTAATTGATATATTTATCAACTCACAATCATTTACTTTTCGAAGAACCTTTTCTTTCTACTCACTAAGCAAATTTTATTTATGCTATCTAGCATTATTTATCCTCAGTGATACATGAAATCCGCAATCCTTATTTATTTTAGAACAGAAATCATGTACCTTTTTGCCTGCTTTTCCCCATTTCATACTTCCTAGCCTCAAAAAAACATTAGTCTGCTCCTTCAATAATGAATTAATTTTTTCATAATATATACCTGTTTAACGTCATATAATACTTGTCTTCAATAGTCATTTGTTTGGCTTATTTCAGTTGGTGAACTATTATGTCATCATATATAAATGTTTGCATATGTGTGCAGAAACATATATGTACATAATGCCTATATATGCACTTTTATTTTTACATAGACAATTACTTTATTTTCATATCATGGCTATTTTGAATACTGCTATACTGAAGAAGAGAGTACAGATAGGTCTTGAGATCATGACTTTTCTTATTTCTGCATATGTCCAGTTGTTAGAAGAAGGGCTGTTAGATTATATAGTTGATCTATTTTTAATTTCTTGAAGACAATTATAATAACTGTACAGTTTGCATTCCAATCAACTTTATAGGCAGAATTGCTTTTTATTCATGTGCTTCCCAGCATTTGTTATTTTTTAAAGTTCTGATCTATTTCTTATTCCAGTTTCTAATTAAAAGTGCAGACATAGAACAAGGTGTCTTAGCTATGTGTGAAATACTATGAAATTTGTAGTAATTAATGATTATTATGATAGCTGTGAGTTATTAAGTATATTAGGAAGAACAAGATAATGTCATCATTAAACATCATACTATTGTGAGGGGGCTGTGAAAAAATAGCAAATGACACACTGATGGCTTCTGTAATAGAGATATTGGTGACATTTCTGATAACAAACTGGCATGGATAGAAAAAAAACAAAAAAGTGTCTGTACAGATGTATGAAACTAGAAAGTTTAGTTATCAGCATGGAGAGATAAAATGAAAACCAAGTAATAATGTATACTGAAAGCTTCACTCATCTGTCAGAACCCCTGAACATATCCCCTGATCAGCAACAATCAGAGTTATCTAAACTTTAAGAGACAAGGAATTAAATGACAAGTCTTTTTTTTTTTAAGTTTTGTTTGTTTGTGCTTGTTTTTGTGTATACATAGCAGAGTTCAAGGATTACCCCTGCTTCTATATTCAGGGATCAATCCTGGTGAGAGTTAGGGATACAATAGAGGTATAAGGGAATGAATCTGGATCAGCCACATGCAAAACAAGCACCCATTCCCACTGAACTATTTCTCTGTGCCTCTCCCACACGTTTTTTAGAGCTTCCTTCTTTTTTAGCTGGTCTTAGAGACAGTCAATTTAGCAGTCAACAGCCCTTCACTGTACATGTCCACTTTACCTTTTAGGGTTGAATTGTATTTAAGAATCCAAATGTGAAAAACAAGCAAATATAAAATGCAAGGTCCATTGCTATAGATGCATTAAAATCAAAGAATACATGACAAATTTTGTAAGTCTTCTTTAAAGGACTTACTTAAATGAAAATAGACATTTTGTATTCCATGATGGGAAGTTACTATATAGTATAAATTATCTAGTCTTTCAAATTATATACTTATTTGATACTTCATAACAGACATAATTTTTAATTTTCTAAGAATTTTTATTTTATATGAGAAATATACTTTCTATCATATATCACCAAGAAAAAGTGCAGTACTTCTAACATTTAAAAAATGGCACGCATGACAAATATATATGAACCTTCCAGATATTAACACATTTTTACTCTGTTATCTTATACCATTTGCTTAATATATAACACTTCTCATCAAATTCTATTTTCTTTGAACTATTTGAACAAAACTATTTTTTGAATTTTTATTGTGGTAAAAGGGAATTACAAATCTTTCATAGTAATATTTAAGGCAGATAATGACAATGAATGAGGGGCATTCCCACCACCAGTGTTGTCCTCCCTCCACCCCTGTTCCCAACATGCATCCCGCAGTTACCTCTTTTACCCCCCATAATGCTGGTGCAATTACTCCCCACTTGTACAGCTTGTTGTAGATTGGGTATCGATTCTGTTGTTGTTGACTTTGAATTTGGTATTCAAGTCTGATCATTTTTTTATTTCCACCAAAAGAAACATACGACTGTCTGGTCTTGGTATCATCGGAAAAAAAGAAAAACAATAAATAAAAAGGCAAACAAAAAGGAGAAAAACTGGGAGAAAGGGAAAAAAGAAGAAAAAGGTAACAAAATAAAGAATAACAAACCAAAAACAAAAAACAATAAGGGAGTAACAACAAAAGTACAAAAAGAATAAATAAAAAGAATAAACCAAAAACTAAAACCATCTGCTATGGAAAAAAGATAAAAATAAATAAAAAATCAGATCAGCAACTTCTTAAAAAAGGGTTGTGTTTCTTCTTCTTCTTCTTCTTCTTCTTCTTCTTCTTCTTCTTCTTCTTCTTCTTCTTCTTCTTCTTCTTCTTCTTCTTCTTTCTTCTTCTTCTTCTTCTTCTTCTTCCTCTTCTTCTCCTCCTCCTCTTCCTCCTCTTCTCCTCCTCCTCCTCCTCCTCCTCTTCTTCTTCTTCTTCTTCTTCTTCTTCCTCTTCTTCTTCTTCTTCTTCTTCTTCTTCTTCTTCTTCTTCTTCTTCTTCTTCTTCTTCTTCTTCTTCTTCTTCTTCCTCTTCTTCTTCTTCTTCTTCTTGTTTTTTTGGGCCACACCTGGTGATGCTCAGGTGTTACTCCTGGCTATGAGCTCAGAAGTTGCTCCTGGTTTGGGGGACCATATGGGACGCCTGGGGATCGAATCGCTGTCCGTCCTAGGCTAGCACTGGCAAGGCAGACACCTTACCTCTAGTGCCACTACACTGGCCCCTCCTCCTTCTCCTCATCCTCCTCCTCGTCCCTCTCGTCCTCCTTCTTCTTCTCTTTCTCCTTATTCTTTTGCATAGGCATGCTAGATATTGGAGAAATTAGAACAAGAATTTCCTTAGCCAAAGAGATACAGGATTTCTCTGCCCTTGAAGCATACTGCCATGGGAACAACTACAGGCTCCATACTCACTCATTTACACACCACAGGTCTTTTTATGGTACCAAGAAACTTTCAGCTCAAATGTGAGTGGTGACATCCCACCTCTGTAGCTGGAGATCTTGTTATTTGCATAGGTCATAGGGTGAAGGCTAGGAGAGAGTTTTTGTTTATGGTTCTAGGAGTTCTGTTACATCACTGTTGTTCTAATCAGTATTTTATAATTAGTGGTCTTGGTTTTTGTTGAATAAAACTATTATAGCTACTTGCTATAATAGTATGGATGAAACACCATGGACCAAGCAAGTGGAAGGAAAGTTAAACAAATGGGATGATATAAAATTAAGAAGCTTCTTCATCTTAAAGGAAATATTGGCTAGGATACATAGACTCCTCATGGAATGGGGAAACTATTTACCCAGTACATAACCATTTTAAGGGTTAATATCTATGATATACAAGGCACTTGTAGAGCTTAACAAGAGAAAGGCATCTAACCCTATGTAAAAATGAGAAGAAAAAAGAACAAACATTTTCTCAAAGTAGAAATACAGATGGCCGAAAGGCACTTGAAAAAAATAATGCTCCACATTATTAATCACCAGAGAGGTGAAATCAAAACAATGATGAGCTAAAATCTCACTGCACAGAGACTGGCATTCATCACAAGAATAAGAACAATTAGTGCTGGTATGGATGAGGGGAGAAAGGGACTCTCATTTACTGCTGGTGGGAATGTTGATCTGTCCAGCATTTTTGAAAAACAATATAGATCTTCATTAAACAATAGAAATTGAGCTTCCATATAACTCACAATTCCTCTCCTAGAAATATATTTTAGAAGTCCATAAACACAATACAGAAAAGCCCTCTGCTATGCTCATTATAGCACTATTCACAATAATAAAAATCTGGAAATAATCCAATGCTGAGAACAGGTGAGTGGATAAAGAAACTGTAGTACATCATTTTGACACAATTGAATACTACACATCATTAGAAAAAATAAAATCATAAAGTGTCCTTATATATGGATAAATTTGGAGCATATTTTGGACCCAGTTCATGGTTCAAAATAATATAGTAATAATATGATACATAATATTATATATAATATAATACAATATGGACCAGTCCATGGTAGAAAGTTTACCACAAATGCTGGGAAGTACAATTGATATTTGGAAATGATCACTCTGAACAAGAACTGGGTGCTTAAAAGGAGATAAAGTGATAGTCATAATACACCCGCAGCAAACTACACGTCTAAAAGGAAAACAAATAAAGAGACAGGGAGAGTTTGAGTGAGAGAAAGTGAGAGGGAGAAAGAGAGAGTGTGAGAGACAGAGATAGAGAAGAAAGAGAGAAACAGAGAGAGAGAAAAAGTGTCTACCTAGAGGCAGGCAAGGGGGAGTGAGTGAGTAAAGCTGATGTCATTGGCGATAGAAATATGCACTGATAAAGAGTGTTGTTGTATATTGTATGACTGAAACACGATCATGAACGACTTTGCAATTGTGAAAAAAAACAATTTTTTATTATGTGTTATGAGCAACATTGTAACGAAGATCCTTAAATAAAATACTTAATTTAAAAATAGTGATTTTTCAGATTATTAAAATATCTTAGAATGTCCAAAATAAGATATTATTTCCTCTATCCACAAATTCTTTAAATTTTGAGTATGTATGCATATGTATATTACATATATATATAAAGTACATTCTCAAAATTTAAATATACATATATACATAATATATAATATATATATTATATATATATATAATACATAATATATAATAATATACATAAATATACATACATGCATACATACATATCTATATCTATATCTATCTATCTATCTATCTATCTATCTATCTATCTATCTATCTATCTATCTATCTATCTATCTATACTCTATTTGGCCCAGTCTACAACTGTAGACTTTATTTCAACCTTTATTCAGGTTCTGATTCACTCATATATTTCACAAAATGCTTAAGGAGAATATTTTCTCTGTTTAGATTAATTGGGAGAACTCAATTACTAATATGTTTGAATCTGGTCAATCTCCGCAACTTATTTCTTACCATATGGAGCTTGTCTTATTATTCAGCAATAGGCCTAAAGAAAACTTGCAGGTTTGTGAAGTTTATTTTTGTTCATCATTTCTTCCTTCTGGACTTCTGCCTTGCAACTCTGGTAACTTCATACTCCTTGAGCTTAATCCTTGTCTTCTCTTCCCACTGCTTCTCTTGGAAGCTATTTCTCATTCTACCGTAAAATAGTTATCCCAGAACAAGATTTGAAATAAAAACTCAGCTGAAGATACATAAACTGTGTATCAAAATATCAAAAAAAGTAAATAAAAAAGAAGATATAGTCTGTCAACATGATAAAGTAATTTAATACAACTCTATTATATTAAAGCTTTAATTAAAGTTCTCAGACTTTTGAATCCTTCTCTATCTAGATAGTTTATCCTGTCCACTCATGCTTGAGGAGAAATGTCTTGCATAAGCTTGTCTCATATAGTGAAAGTGGGTAATATGCATAAAAATAGTGAACACTGTTTCTTGAGATAGATTGACAGCAAGGTAGTTAAATTATACATGAAAGTGAAGCCTCCATATGGAGTATCTGTTTACTTATTTTTATTTTTTTGTTTATTTTTTGTTTTTTGGACCACACTGGTGACAGTCAGGGGTCACTCCGGGCCATGCCCTCAGAAATCTCTCCTGGTTTGGTGGACCATCTGGGAAGCCGGGGGATCAAACCACTGTCCTTCCTAGGTTAGTGCATGCAAGGCAAACACCCTACTGCTTGTGCCACTGCCCCTGCCCCAGGAGTATCTGTTTATTATATTCTAAAATGATCTGAACATTACAATTAATGTTTTCATTTATTTCCTATAAAGTTATATGTATGCATACATGCATTCACATATATTAAAAAAACTCAACAATGTAACTTTATGGTATAGTCTATTGAATTAGCAACAACCTGATTTTTTCTTACAGTAGAAGCTCTTTTAAGAAACTCAATAATCTACATTAATTGCATATATATTTGTGTATGAGTGAACGTGTATGGAGGGAGTTGGAGAAAATTCTTACATGTTGACAAATTTGTGACTTTAGTGACTGCTTTACAAAAATTATTCATTAAAATATTGCTTGGTAGAAAAAGAAATCTAAACTTTATGTCAGACCTATCTGAAGTAAATTAAATCATTTTATAAATATTCAATAAATTTTTAGCTGTAATAGCCATTTAATGGTGTTATCTTCCCATTTTCCCCCACTTTTTCAATTTACTATAAATCTCATAGGTTTAAAAAAATTTACAAACCTGAAATAACTTCTTGAACTTAGTAGGCTCATGTATTAGTGAGGCAAGCAGAAAAACTTATTGACATTTTCGTTCTGAAGATGATGACAAACAAATCAGTTTGATAGGAACAGGAAATTGAAACTAAATTATGTGTTCCTTGACTTCCTTTTATCACCTCTGAGGCAAAGTTTTTCAAAAATCTAAGTGGCATAGAAACAAGGCTGTTACCTTCATAGATATAAAAATAAATCCAATAGAAAAATTTTGATTTCATGCTAACCTCTTATTCATAAAGAGCTAAACTTCAATTATGTGACCATTACTTGCTATCTGTAAAAATACAAATTTGATGAGAATAGAATAATTTATATCTTTCTTTTTTCCTCAGATCTAGTCTGATATTTTAACATCCTCTTCAGATAAATTAAATGTCCAAAAAAACTTGTACTTATTATCAATGATGGTGCCAATGGTGTATGTTTTTCCAAGAAATTCCCTTGTGAATGCCTCTTCTGGGGCTGCATTGACTATGGACCTTTCTCAGAGTACAGGATGAACAACTTTGTTCTTTTGCAGTTCTGTATGGTTGGTGACTCTCAATCTCTGGCCCTCCACCCTTTCAGTGCTGATCAATGTCTGTTCTTCTTGAAGGTCAGGGCTTCTGCAGAATGCCTGAATTAAGGTCTTCATGTCAGAGCCTGTTATCTGGTGCAGAGGCCCTAATGCCATTAGCAAGAGAATGAAAGAAGCTTCCAAACAACCTTCAGATCGATGCTAACATTATAACTTCCAACAGCTGCGGTTCAGATTCTTTATTTGTTAAGACCTCCTCCTGTGTGATACTCTCTCGACTCAAGTTTAATTCTGTCAATTTGACAAAGATGTTTTGAGCAGCTGTTTTGTATCCAGGTCTGGGCATTGTTTTAGAAAAGTGAGCACACAGGATACGAAGGGTCCTTTATAAGTATACAACTTAATAGAGAAATCACAGCACTTTTACAGAAGTTACCGAGTAGAGTCAAGATGGTGGCTATATAAAATTGTAAATGTAAATTTGGAGATGGTTACAGACTTTTTTAAAATTCTGGTCCAATGGGACAAAAATGGTCTGAGGAAGTTCAATTCAATTTAAACTTCCTTATCAAGACTTTGATGGCACCTCCCATTGGTGAAGGATTCTGTTTTCTGAAATTATATACTTATGACTTTTTTTTAACCATTTGATACTAATCTAGCACCTTCTGTCATTATTTTTCTGGTCTGGGCTCATATTTAATTATCTATATATGAATATCCTTCATTTATGTTAGCTACCCTAAATAGAATATATTTTGACTATGGACTTTTTTATTTGTATTCTATGTAAAGTTATATGATATTGCTTTATCAATCTCTTTTGAAATAAAGATAACTTAAATAGTAGACAAATAATTTACTAAAGTAAAATATTTTTTAGTAAATAAAAGTGAAATTTAAATGTACTGCTTCTTTTAGATAACCTAGAGATTTATAGTTGTAGTTTGTACAAAATCTGGAAAAATTTTCATGTGTCATAGTATTCATATTGTGTATCCTCATGGTTTGTGGTCTAAGATTACTTTTTTCTCTAAATTTCAGAGTCCCTCTCTGCTGGACCCATGCCTATCTTGCAGTTTAAAAGCCATAGCTATACAAAGTCTATCTGTATCTGTTTGTCACATCTGTTACAAATATAGATGCGACTTATAAATTCAATGAATCATATATCTGTCAAAGATATTTCTAAAAACATAAATTTTTTAAACATTTTGTTGTTGCTGTTGGTTTTTGGGCCACACCAAGTGACACTCAGGTGTTACTCCTCGCTACGTGCTCAGAAATCGCTCCAGGTATGGGGATTATATAGGATGCCAGGGGACCAAACCATGATCCTTCCTAGGTCAGTGCATGCAAGGCAAATGCCCTACTGCTTGCACCATTGCTCTGGCCAGAATTTTTTTTTTAAACTTTATTGATTGATTGACTGATTGGTTTTTGGGCCACATCCAGCGGTTCTCAGAGGTTACTCCTGGTTCTGCACTCAGAAATGCCCCGGAAGTTGGGGGACACATGGAATGTCCGTGGTTGGCTGCATGCAAGGCAAATGCCATACCATTGGGCTATCTCTCTGGCCCTGAACGATATAAAATTTTTATATATCAGAAATTTATTCTTAGTTTTCATATAACCTACTTTTGTCTCTGACAATTACTCTTTTTTTTTTATTTTGGTCATAATGGGTCACACATCTTTTACAATAGTATTTTAGGTACATATTAACACTGAATGAGGGGAATACCCATCACCAAATTTGTCTTCCTCCCACCCCCGTTCCCTTCCTGCACCATCACCCCCCCCCCCCCCGAGGGCTGCTAGAGTAGGTGGTCCCCTCTTTGTCTACCTTACTATTAGTGATCGTATATTTGTTTGGTCCTGGTACACTCCCTTGTTTCCCCCTCTACTTGAGAGGTGGAGATAAGTAATTCGAGTTATGTTTTGTTTGAAAAAAAAGAAAAGCAATAGCATGGAGTAAAAAATAAGAAAAAATAAAAAAATAAGGAAAAATAAAAAAAAATTTAAAAAATCAAATAAGCTAAAAATGGCAGAGTCCTTCTAGAGGCTTTCAACCTCAGTTTGAGTGAGGACATGAAAATGTAATTGAAACACCACATCAATACAGAAAGAAATATTAAATTAAATATCCAGTGAGCTCTACAGCAATAAAGACAAGCACCACACAATAGTCTCGTTCTGAAATCAAACCATACCGGAGTACAAAAAGAAAGAGAAAGTTAAAATAAAATAAAATTGGAGACATAAACTTTAATATCTACACCAAAATAAAGACGTCTATAAAAATCAATCAATCAAAAAATTTATATGTGGAAAAATGATTATTTTGTGCCGTTTTTTTCTTTTTCTCCCTGCATAGGTACCGTAACTTCTGTTTCATCTTGGATGGAAAAATCAGACCTCTGTATGTAGCTCAAGGAATGGAGCTTATGATGAAGTCTTTCTTTGTGGTTCTAACAGTTCTGCTTCTTCAGTGTCGTTTTAATCCATCTTCTGTAGTTGGTGGTCTTGGTCATTATGTTGCTCCTAGGATGAAGCCTGGGATAAAGTCTTTCATTATGTTTCCAGAAGACCCGTTCAGTTGTGGTTGTCTCAGTCATATCTCTGGAATTGGAGATCTTGTTTGTTGAACAGATCGAAGACCAAAAGCTAGGCTAGAGCTTTTTGTTGCTGTTGTTGTTGTTGTTGGTCCCTGGATGCGTACTGTCCAGTCCTGGTTGTAACAATCAATCATCTGTATATAGCAATCTTGGCTTTTGCTCAGGTCAAAGGGTGACAATTTTTCTGACTTTGTCTTATCGTTGGCTGATGAGGAAGGACAACTTGCTCTTAGATCAAGTTGTTCCCATTTCCTCGTTGTCAGGTTATCAATTTAGAACTGGCATATGTTGGCGTCAGAGCAGCATTATGAATGCCCTGGAGGGGATTTGGCTCCTGGAGCTGTTGTGGAGCACTCTGACCATTACTCTTTATTGTCACTACCTGTAAAGGTATGTCTCCATTTATTAAGGAAGCACGCACAGACGTGGCTTTTGGCTTTCCTGATGCAGTGCCTAATTTTGCTCCCAAGAATTATCTGCCAGAAGGCCCACTAGGGAAGTCAATCATTGACCCTTTGCATGGATTACTGGCTATAATTCTGACACGGCTGTGACATTACATTTTTCTCTTTTCCTTTTATTTGATTTTTGTCTTTTTTTCTACTACAGAAATTCGGCCTTAGCTTTTCTATACTCACAAAGAAATTTCGGGACCAAGAAAGCCTACCAAAAGCTCCCCGCTGGCTAGTTTATTTGTGACTCTTACTTCAAGTATAACCTGGCGCCAGCAGCTTGTTTTCTGAGTTTAGCTCTATAGTAGTAAACAATTATTTTTGTCCCCCCAAAATCTATTTTCCGGTAACTACATAAACATCTTTCGCAAAACCTGTCTCTGTCCTCCTGGTTTCTTGAAAAAACTGTTTTTGCTTACCCAAAAACACCTCCACCTCATCTCTTTGCCCAGCCCTCTAGCAGGGCTCTTTCTCACCTACATCAGGTAGTTATTTGATATGTAGATATTCAGTCCCAGTCTCATTGTACTGTTCCTCTGGAAGATCTTCTACTCTTTGTTTTCCCTGAAGACACCTTGCACACCAGAGTTTGGGCTTAAAATGTCATCGGCTGAAAAATAAAATTTGTCTTTTGTCTCTCAGACTGAGTCCCCAATACAACATGTGTGGTAATTCATTTTTACAATATTATTCCATTCTTTTTGTCCACTTGTGCTCCTGCTTTCTCCCCGTAAAGGTTCTCGAACCCTACGAAGGTTTTGCTTAGGGACACAGGATATCCGCAGAACTTTATCATTAAATTTAGCCCACAAAATTGCCAAAGTCATTTTAAATTGAATATATGGTTATAAAAATCTTCAAACATACACAAAATATACCAATATTATAATGAAGATACAGTAACCTTCTTTCAGATCTAAAATGTATCATTGTTCTTTTCTTTTTCAAATATAATTTCTCCAAGTACTTCCAGATAATTATGTTTTTGTTGTTGTTGTTTAATTTTGGGTCATATACTTTGATGATTATAGTTTACCCCTGGCTCTGTGCCCAGAGATTAACCCAATGGGAATTGGGAGACCATATGGTGTGTTGGGGATACAACCTGAGACAGCTGTTTATAAGGCAAGTGTTCTACCTTCTCTATTCTTTCTTTGGCACCCTCCTGATTATTTTTATATTTTTATGTTATAAGTTAAATTGATGTATAATGAAATGTAGATGTATGTATATAATATTTCCATGAAGACTGATAGCTTTTGATAACTTCCTCAACACTGAATGATTCCTTTTAATCAATTCTTTATCTCACATATAATATATACTACTAGTTATAAATTCATCTATATTTTTTATATATTTTGTCATTCAAACTCTTCTGAATTATTATTTTACAAATATACAAATGAATCTCATTTGGATCAATTGAAACATTCAGAAAATATCAATTAGGTTATTGTAAATATTTTAGTCTTTTTTTGGCTTTGGGTGCAGAATTTATTTTACTTAATTTTTTCTAACTTTACATTTTTATTTTTTTCTTTTAAATAATATCTTTATTTAAGCACCATGATTACAAACATGTTTGTAGTTGGGTTCCAGTAATAAAAAAGAACACCTCTCTTCACCAGTCAACATTCCATCCTCCATTGTCCCCCGTCTCTCTCTTACCCACCCCTTCCTTCCTATATCGAGACAGGCATTCTACTTCTCCCACTCTTTACTATTTTCCTAATAGTTGTTAGTGCAGTTATTTCTCAAATTGCACTCACCATTCTTTGTGGTGAGTTTCATATCATGAGCCAGTCCTTCAGGCCCTCATGTCTTAATTTCTCTGGGTATTATTACAATAATGTCTTTTATTTTTCTTAAATCCCATAAATGTATTAGACTATTCTACACTATTTTTATCCTTCTGACTTATTTCACTCATGTTTTTATGTCCATTCATGTATAGAAAATGTTCATGAATTCATCTGTATTGATGGCTGCATAATATTCCATTACATTTTAGGTTTTTTTTTTTTGAAGCCTTATATTTTAACTTATTTAGAAAGTAGAAAAATATATTAAATATATTTTTTTTGTTTTTGGGCCACACCCAGTGACGCTCAGAGGTTTCTCCTGGCTATACACTCAAAAATAGCTTCAGACTTGGGGGACCATATGGGACACTGGGGGATTGAACAGCAGTCCATTCAAGGCTAGAATGTGCAAAGCAAATGCCTTACAGCTTGCACCACCTTTATGGTCCAAAGATTTTTATGTGCTTGCTTTATAAAATATTTTTGAAGTTCCCATCTATGGAACCAGCATTTTTTTTTTTTACAACAGCACCAGGAATCAATCGGTCTTCTACCAGGATGGCCCTAATGCTGCTGTGGCATCGACTTCCTCCAGAGTGGGTTCAGTTTAGATGATACCTTGATGACTTGGTAACAGCAATAACTTGCTTTCAGGGTAAGGCTCCCTGCATTGTTACCTAATGGTGAAATAAAACCAGAAGATGCTTTGTATCACCCTGATTTTGACATCGAATCAGTATAAAAACCAGGATCTCTAAATACAGAAACCATGACAACTGTGATTTTGAAGAACTTTTATTGGAACCACAGAGAAATATTTTGGAGTTAGATAGCTTAGTATACCTGAAGCCTGTAGTTAGTCTTATGCCAGTATGCTTCATGGGTAATGTCTCTGTTTTTAGGCCAAAGATTTTTCATTTCAATTTCTCTCATACTTTGCTGTGCCTATGCAAAACAATCAGTCAAAATCCTGCCACACACACCTTTTGTTATTTATTTTTTTAAATCTCTTATCTTTTAAATTGGGACTCTTACTTTTTACCTGGAACATTGTGACATGATTACTTTATTTTACAACATATTCCAGCATTTTTTTTTTTATAAAACTAAGAAGAAAGGATCAAATAAAGGCAGGGGTCAAGTGGCCTCAGATGCAATGGTGGGGAAATATATATGGACAAAACTAAATATACAAGCTAAAGTCAATTATAATAGTAACAAGGGACCTAAACTTTAACAATATAAACTTACAGGAGCCTGTTATACTGGCAGGCTAGAGGACAAAGCGTGGTAATTCCAATTTTAGAATCTGGGAACAAAGATTTGTCATTATTCAATAACATCTTTTCTCTTGGTCTTTTTCCTTTATATTATAGATAAGACAGATAGATCATTTTGGTATTTGCCTTTCCCCCCTGATTTTTGAATATATAATTTTTGAAACTTGGATGAATATTAGTGACATAGTGATATAGATCTGTCAGTTCCATATTGACTGAAATTTTTAATGACTTTATTCTATGAACTTTAAGTTCTTTAATATTTTTCTTAACTATTATTCCTTACAATTCTATATTTTTTAAATTTCCTTTTAATATTTAGAATTATTCTGTAAACTACTAAACTTGAGGCCAGAGCAATAGCACAGCAGGAGGGCATTGACCTTGCACAAGGATGACCCAAAACAGACCTGGGTTCTATCCTCAGCATCCCAAATGGTCCTACAAATTTTTCAGGAGCAATTTCTGACCACAGAGTCAGAAGTAATTCCTGAGTTCTACCAAGTGTGGCTCACCCTCTCCCCCAATAAATAAATAAACTACTAAACTTGCTGAAAGTAGAACTAATAGCTTTCAATCTACAAAATTTAACAATTTAAAAAATTTCCAAAGTTTAAAAATATACAGACCTCTGTAACATAAAATCAAGTCAACTAACCTGTGTTCCTATGCTTTCCTAATTATCTTGATATGAAATTTCTTTTTTGTAAATATATTTTATTTAAACACCTTGATTACATACATGATAGTTTTTGGGTTTCAGTCATGTAAAGGACACCGCCCATCACCAGTGCAACATTCCCATTACCAATGTCCCAAATCTCCCTCCTCCTCACCTGACCCCCGCCTGTACTCTAGACAGGCTTTCCATTTCCCTCATACATTCTCATTATTAGAACAGTTCAAAATGTAGTTATTTCTCTAACTAAACCCATCACTCTTTGTGGTGAGCTTCCTGAGGTGAGTTGGAACTTCCAGCTCTTTTCTCTTTTGTGTCTGAAAATTATTATTGCAAGAATGTCTTTCATTTTTCTTAAAACCCATAGATGAGTAAAACCATTCTGCGTTTCTCTCTCTCTCTCTCTGACTTATTTCACTCAGCATAATAGATTCCGTGTACATCCATGTATAGGAAAATTTCATGACTTCATCTCTCCTGACAGCTGCATAATATTCTATTGTGTATATGTACCACGGTTTCTTTAGCCATTCGCCTGTTGAAGGGCATCTTGGTGGTTTCCAGAGTCTTGCTATGGTAAATAGTGCTGCAATGAATATAGGTGTAAGGAATGGATTTTTGTATTGTATTTTTGTGTTCCTAGGGTATATTCCTAGGAGTGGTATAACTGGGTCGTATGGGAGCTCAATTTCCAGTTTTTGGAGGAATCTCCATATTGCTTTCCATAAAGGTTGAACTAGATGGCATTCCCACCAGCAGTGGATAAGATTACCTTTCTCTCCACATCCCCGCCAACACTGCTTGTTCTCATTCTTTGTGATGTGTGCCATTTTCTGTGGTGTGAGGTGGTACCTCATAGTTGTTTTGATTTGCATCTCCCTGATGATTAGTGATGTGGAGCATTTTTTCATGTGTCTTTTGGCCATTTGTATTTCTTCTTTGTCAAAGTGCCTGTCCATTTCTTCTCCCCATTTTTGATGGGATTAGATGTCTTTTTTTTTTTTCTTGTAAATTTCTGTCAGTGCCTTGTATATTTTGGAGATTAGCCCCTTATCTGATGGGTATTGGGTGAATAGTTTTTCCCACTCAGTGGGTGGCTCTTGTATCCTGGGTGTTATTTCCTTTGAGGTGCAGAAGCTTCTCAGCTTAATATATTCCCATCTGTTAATCTCTGCTTTCACTTGCTTGAAGAGTGCAGTTTCCTCCTTGAATATGCCTGTAGTGTCAATGTCCTGGAGTGTTTTGCCTATGTTTTGTTCTATAAATCTTATGGTTTTGGGTCGGATATCGAGGTCTTTAATCCATTTGGATATTACCTTCGTACATTATGTTAGCTGGGGGTCTAAGTTTTACATTACAGAAGACAGCCCTAGACTGGCACTTTTTGATGAAAAATATATTTATTCTTAATATATAAAATTTAAACAGGAGCCGGTGAGGTGGCTTTAGAGGTAAGGTGTCTGCCTTGCAAGCACTAGCCAAGGAAGGACTCTGATTCAATCCCCCGGCATCTCATATGGCCCCCCCAAGCCAGGGGCAATTTCTGAGTGCTTAGCCAGAAGTAACTCCTGAGCATCAAATGGGTGTGGCCCGAAAAAATTTTAAACTGAATTTTCAGAAAATTTTTAAAGTGATATATTTTTGAATGTTTATACTTGTCTATATTAAAAATTCTGGGGAGGTTTAGAGACAGTCTTTTTAAAATAAAAATTCTAAAAAGCAACAAATTTAAATATATAACTATGTTAGTACAGGAAAATATATTTGGTTATCAAAATACAATGATTTTTCATTATTGACAAATGGGCATTTGTTATAATTTCATTGTATTTTAATGCCCATGGTATCTCAAATATTCTAAGTCTGGGTGGATATTACCTGTGAGTAGATAAATATTTTCTATGAATATATGTGAATATAATATCTGAAGGAATGCCTCACTTTTAACCATTAGATGTCTCAATGGTAACATAAGTTCAGAGAAGTTAAATGGAATGGTCCCTGGATTAAGACTGAAGAAAATAAACATTTTTGAATAGATTTAAAAAAAATATAAAATAAAAATCTACAGGCCAGGTCATGGAAAATTTGCAACTTAAAGCATAGTATGTTTAAAATATTATCCTGTTTTATTATTTATTCAAAAAAGATTCTTTATCAATTTCTAATTTTGCATAATATAACAATTCAATAACAATAACAACCATGTAAGTGAAAAGTTAAAATCAAATATATCAGGGAGGAAAAATGTCAAAGCAAAAGTCCGAAAGAAAAATTAATATGGAAGGTTAGTGTTATTGTAAGTTCTGAGCAAGTATACCAATTGAACAAGCTGTGATCTGAAAGGTCAGTAGGAGTCAGATTCTAATAGCCCTACTATAATATTATAAGGAACTCATATTTTAATTTATATTTTAATAAGTGCCAAACCTATCTACAGTTAATAAGTTCTATTGCAGAGCAATATAAACAAAATATCAAAAGGAGTGACTACAAATACCTGAACAGACTGGAGCACACATAAATGTCAGATTTAGAAAAATCAAGACAGAAAAGAAATCTATATGGAGAAAGCTTTTCAATTCAGTTTTTGACTCAACAGTCAGCCCATATTCAACATATACATTGACACAAATCAAACCCAAATGCTTCCTGGCCATCAACAGTTAGGACATAGTCTGAAACAACTAGCACAATTGAAATTTTTTAAATAGTACTTCAGTAATTAGAGAGTTGGGAAACAAGAGTGGCAGGGAATTTACAATAAATTTTGTGGCTAGACTATGCCTAAATGTCTTACTGACCCCTAATTACACAGGCACTGGGTAAAAAGTCAAAGTATCCCATTAAGAATTTTTTAAAAAGCAGAAATTAGCATTTCTCAATAGAAAAAAATAAAATCCATTAAAAGGTGCTAAGTAAAAATCTTAGAACTAAAAAATATATTACATGAAATGTAAGAATTATCTAAACTTAGAATGGATATAAGAAGAAAAAAATCAATACAGTGGAAAACAAAGTGACCCCAATTACATTTTCTTCCCTAGTATCTTATTATTTTAGACACTTCAGTTCTTAGAACTGAGGGTTTTTTTGTTCCTTTTATGTAAATACATTAAACATTTCTTAAAAGGCCAAAACATGTAAATTTAATGGGTGTTTTGTTGTTGTTTATTTGTTTTAGCTTTAGGAATTTTTTTTTCTGAACCAAACTTATTTAGAATGATGATCAGAAGAGAAAAAAGGAATTGTGTTCAAGAGAGAACATGAACTAGAAAGAGCAAACATAAGATACATATTCTAGAGAAAACACTGAAACCAAAGTTTTCAGGAAAACTTTTTATACAATTCTTCCAAAATTTGGGGGAGGGTGGACCACACCCAGTGATGCTCAGGGGTTACTCCTGACTATGAGCTCAGAAATCGCTCCTGGCTTTGGAGGACCATATGGGATGCCAGGGATTGAACCCAGGTCCGTCCAGAGTCAGCCATGTGCAAGGCAAACGCCCTACCGCTGCACTATCGCTCCAGCCCCATCTTCCGAAATATGTTTTTCTGCTGCTCTGCGTACATGAAGTTCATCTGATCAATACCACAGAGAAGTCTTGTAGACTAATGGGCTTCTCATAATCTCATTTCTCCAAGTATTGATGGATCTTTTCATAGTCTAGGATTCTTTAGTAGCATTCCCTTTCCTGTGGGGTCCACCTTCTCTGGATGGTGGACCATTCCGATAATACATTTCTGCCTCAGGGTGATGTCTCTGTTATACCTAGCCAAATAGTGAGGACCTTATTTCCTTTGTATGGGTTTTTATTTTGGAATCACACCTGGTAAGGATCAGGGATCATCCTGACTCTAAACTCAGGAATTATTCCTAGCAGTGCCGGTGGGAATCATACGGGATGTCTAGGAGGGAGGGCATATGTAAATCAAAACCCCTACATTCTGTATTATTTCTGAGCCCTGGGTTGTACTTAAAAAATGTGTCTGAGTTACTCAAGGTTAGATAATATCTTGTTAAGTTTTATTATTTTCCAAATGTAACCAGGCCCCTACCTATTCTTCTACAACAAATATTTTAAACAGTAAAATTATCTTTGCTCATTTTCTCTATTTTACTTTTTTGATTTCCTTACAATCCTGTTTTGTTTGATTATCTTATTTTTTGTTTGTTTGTTTGTTTTGGTTTTTGGGCCACACCCGTTTGATGCTCAGGGGTTACTCCTGGCTATGCGCTCAGAAGTCGCTCCTGGCTTGGGGGAACCATATGGGACGCTGGGGGATCGAACCGCAGTCCGTCCTAGGCTAGCGCTTGCAAGGCAGACACCTTTCCTCTAGTGCCACCTTCCCGGCCCCTGATTATCTTATTTTTTATATTTACTTTGGAATTAATTTAATTTTATATATTCTGATTTTATTTATATACTTAATGTATTAAGTTCAGAATTTAGTTTATTGATTTTTATTTTACTTCCAAATGTTTTGTTTGTTGTAGTTTATTACTATTAATTTCAGGAAATTTTCCTGTTTCCTTTTTTTTAATCTTTTCCTTTTTCATTTTTTAAAGCAGTGTTTTCCAGTGAGCAATACCATGTTTTTAAGTACTAAATAATTCAGGTGGATGGTGCTAACCTTAAGTTGTAGTAAGGGGGAATTTTATGTGGCTTAAAGATATAGGTGAAGTGATAGTACTATGGGTAGGGCATTTACCTTGCACACAACTAACCAGCTTCAGAAGTCCCTCCAGAAACACAGATCAGAAGTAAACCGTAAGAAATGCCTGGTTACCACCACCGCCTACACACACACACACACACACACACACACACACACACACACACACACACACACGAAATCAGGTTTTAGGCCAAATAGAGGTCATTTCAAAATATGTCAATTCCCAAATATGTGCGACTTTTATGTATATTAGTTTTATTAATAATTGTTAATTCTGTAGTATTTTAGCAATTGTTCTGCACTGTTTCAGCCTTTTGAGAACTATGCACTTTTTTTCCTCACAGTCTTTTTAAATATTTTGAATGACTTTATTTGCTATTTCTTCTGTCTGGACATGCAAGTCACTTACCTTCTTCATACTTCTACTTAAATGTCAACTTGTCAGTTTTTCTTACCCAACCATCTCCCATCCCTCTTTCTAGCTTTAGTTTTCCCTCAGCACTTCAAACTATTTAATGTGACTTTTATTTTCCTTCCTTTTTATTGTGGACTCCATTACCTTTTAGTAATCACATTCTTCAAGCTTTGTGAGATCAGAGTTTTCTTTGGTTTTTATTTACTCTTTTATCCCTAGTGCTTATACTAGGTCTGACGTTTTGCCAAAGACTGAACTTAAAGGGCCAGATAATCTTCGCAGGCCAGGATATTTATTTTGTCCTTCTCAGTGGTGCAGAGTTAATCTTTTAATCTTCCTTGATGAATGGTGAGCTAGTCTTACCTTGCATACCCTTAAGTAAAGGTGATTGTGTGCCCTCCCTTGGCACCTTGTTTCCGGAGTCCTATTTCAGTGTTCTATTAGTTGGAAAGTTTTTCCTAATAATTAACTTAAATTCTCCCTCTGTTGAAACAGAAGCCCCATTAGCTCTTACTCTGTCCTTGTTGACTAATGAGAATAATTGGTCTCTGTCCTTTTTATAGACTCACCCTTCTGGATTGTGGGTATCTGCTGTGCTTCCATTGAGTCCTTGGTCAAGGAAGTATGTCAGCAATATGGCCACATGGGGACCAGCCAGGCTCAGAGCAGGCATAAGCAGCTCATCTCCCATCCACAGAAATGAATGAACAATGTTATAAGTAGACATAAGATGATGTGATAAAGGGAGCTCCTTACTGAGATTTGGTTCAGGTCTTGTATTGACAAGTAGAAACTTGTCAAGTAGAAACAAATTTAAGACTAGTGGGCAATTATAGAGCTGACTACATTATTGACTATTAAGATAATAACAAATCCTTCTCTGAATGCTGACCATCTCTTCAAAAAAGTATAGTCTTCATACCAGTCTTTTTAAGTGCCTTCACAATATTTCAGACTATCTCTAGTTTTCCTGCCATAAATAATTTTTAAACTCACCTGAATACTTGAATACTGTGAAAAATTCTTGGTGCTGATTTGGCCATTTTCTATTGCCTTAAAATTTATGATTATTTATATTTTGTTCTACATAAGGATATGATTTCTGAATGCAGTTTCTTTCTTAAAATTTTCTTTAAGGTACACCCTCAATTTCACCTTGAAGTTATTCATTATTTTATTTAGAAGTATAGACAAACATAATACAAAGAAAACAATTTTGTTTCTGTAGTCAAATTGTCATAAAAAAGAAAGGCTAATGTGATGAATGAAAAGACCCAAACTCACAGTTGGGAGACCTGAGTTGAAATTCTACGTCTTTCACTTAGTAGCAATGTGGCCTTTGGGAAAATTTATTTGAGTTACCAAGCTCTGATTTCCTCGTGTTTAAATGAGGTTTTAGGCAGTATTAACTCTAAAGTTCTTTTTAGCCTTTCAGCTTTACGATTCTGTAAAAGAGAACAGCTTCAAGAATCTTATTACCATGATGTTTAAGTTTATTATCCATGCATTTAATATTAATTAACAAAATCGATAGAGAGCTATTGTGAACTAGTGTTCACAACACTGTGAACAAGAAAGTCCCCCTTTGAAAACCCGCAAGTAAAATCTAATTCATGTTACTTTTTATCCCTTCCATGAAGGCAATTCAATAATTTTTATTACGTGCTAATGGGATATGTATCAAGAACATCTGACATTTCTTTGGCCCTGTATATTACAAGGTTTGATGCTAAAGTTGCCAGTAAACCAGCAGCTGAAGTTTTCTCTCATGTCAAGATTTCTGGCCCTGTCAAATGTGTGGTGGAGGAAACCTCACAGTTACAGCTGCTTATCATTCATGACTTGTCACCCAAGGTTAGCACCGCTCACTAGGACTAAGCGGAAGGCATGTTATAAAAACTGGTGATGGTACTCACTGTAAATCAAAAGTCACAGCTGGCCCTCTATTCTGATCTTGTGTTCTGTTGCTTCAACACTTGTCTACTTCAATTCAGTGAAGGTTAAGTTGCCATTTGGATATGGGAATAACTATGTGGATTTGTAAATGTCTTGTTATTTCACAAAGTAAAATAACAGCTACCTTTATAACAACAGAGATAGGATAAGGAATAATGTGGATAAATTAGCTGAAAAACTGAATTTGTTCATTTTAAGGATAAGAGGTCTAACAGATACCCATGCAGAAATGGTTAAATATTGAAAAAATACTTGGGATGGCATTTTAAAAGAGATCTATAATAAAATTATAGTATTGAAATGTTGTTATCAGGAGCCAGAGTAATGTTATGGTGAGTAGAGCGCTTTTCTTGCACATAGCCCATCCAGGTTCTATACATATGATCTATCCACAGATCCCTGCCAGGAATGAACCCTGTGTGCATGAGAAAGCTCTTATTAAAGCAAAATGTTACCAAAAGTAAACAAATAAACAAAAATTCTACCTTCACCAGCTTTTGAAGATGTGACTTCTGGTTTTCATTTCTCCTTTTCAAGCTGTAGGACCCCTCTTAAATTACATCTAATATCAAGTTCTATTTCTCCTGGACCAGAATACATATGTACAACATCAGTATGATCCCTGATGTGTAACACCTTGGAGCCCTTCTTTACAGGGCCCACAGGATCATTTAAAATAACCCATATGCAGAAAACCCATGAAATCCAACACCACTGTGTAAATGCCTATAACAGTATCAGTGCTGTTACTCCAACCCCAGATATAAAGTCCTGTGTGATCCTGTGTAGCAGAAACTGCTTGTTTGAATATGTAAGAAATAAAGATTAATCTTTATCTGTATTTATGTTTTATAATGTATTATTGATATATTCTCTAAATCTTATTTTTTGTTTTGTTTTTGTTTTTTGGGTCTTTTTTTACGGGCCACACCCAGTGACACTCGCGGCCTACCCTGGCTATTTGCTCAGAAATCGCTCCTGGCTTGGAGGACCATATGGGACGCCAGGGGATCGAACCGCTGTCCGTCCTAAGCTAGCCCTGGCAAGGCTGGCGCCTTACCACTCTGCGCCACCACTCTGGCCCTTCTAAATCTTAGTTTTATTTATTTATTTTTGGTTTTGGGGCCATACCCGGTGACACTCAGAGGTTACTCCTGAATATGCGTTCAGAAATGGCTCCTGGCTTGGGGGACCATATGCCAAGCCAGGGATCAAATCGCCGTCAGTCCTAGGTCAGCCTCGTTCAGGGAAAAAGCCCTGCCACTGTGCCACTTCTCCAGCCTCTTTAAATCTTATTTTTAAAAGGTAAAACTTGAAAATACCTACACTTACTATGCCTGGTACTCTGGAGGAAATAATTAAAAGATATTGGGAACTGTTACTATTATTCAGTTCTGTCTCGCTGAAAGTTGATTTCATGTCAGTCTTTATCTTCAAAGACATGGATTTAACATAGGAAACGCACACTATCATGGGACTCTCCAGGCGACTTGTTGACATCATTGCTGCCTCACCCCTGGTGATCTTCTGCCACAGGGGACATCATGATAGGAAAATCAGAGGATTTACTAACATGACAGATAAGGATCAGAGATCAAGCTGTAGATCTCATGTATTTAAAGAAATACTGACCAGGCTTTAGCAAAAAGAAAAAAAATCAATTCCAAAATATGTAACAGATGGGTAGATAACTCCAGGTAAAGCCCCTTGTGAAATAGTAACTGACGTGTCTTGGGTATATACAAATAGAATGATCAAAAACGACTGAAATATAGAACAGGGACTAGTGTGCTTTCTTTGCAGTGATTTTATCTCATTATGACATATGGTCCCTTAAAACTCACCAGGAATAACCCCTGAGCACAGATACGGATGGAATCCCTGAGCACGAGCAGGTGTGGCCCCCAAATAGAACACAAAATAAAAGGTAATAAAAAGTTTTGGAAGCATCATGTATCTAATATTGCATCCCATCAAAGGCTTAAACAAGGAATAAAGGTTTTTTCCTTATCTAGCCCATAACCAACCTCTCCCAATACACCTTATAAAAATCTTTGCTTCCATAAACATCAACTACACATAAACTTCTCCTCTGACTTTTACTTTAGTACTGTAATTAAAGGGACACCATCATTTTTAACAGTTAAACTTTCCCACTCAGACAGTTGTATACAATGCGAAGGAATTGCACCGACGCTGTTTACTTGTCTTCATCAAATACAGAAAACTTTTGTTTACTTAATATTGTGATCTGCTATGGACTAATTTATTGCATTTTAGCGTATTTTTCTGTGCTATCGTAATTTGTTCCATCAGCTGTATGCAACCTGCCAATAACAAAATCTTTCTCTTACTTTTGCGCTGATCCACAAATACAAACACCTTGAAACCCAAATTCACTTCACTTCTTTTCATAACGTTTGTTTTTTGTCTAAGGCTGGTATGACTTGTTAGGCTTTATACTGAAATAGTAGAGATATATTCCCTACTTTTATGCAAAGATAATGCATATTAAATCAACAGAATACATTCTTCCGTCTATAAGAAGTCTGAGTGAATTCTAGATTGAGAAGTAAAATATATCATGAGACAATGAGTAACTTAAAGCAATTTCCGGACAATGTATGTTTAAGTTAATACTTCCAGTTTCTAGGACTCATTCTCTCTGTGTGTGAATGTGTTAAAAAACAACCAAAAACATGTCCCATGCTTGATCACGTGTTATAATTTCTTTTGGATATTGAACCTCAGAGGAAGTTTCTATCACAAAATAGCTAAATTGATAGAGAGTCGGCCCATGTACTGCTCCATCTCTGGGGTTTCCCAATGTGGGAAGCTCATGGAGAGTGGCATTTCCATTCTTGCATAGACTCTTCTGGGGCCTTCTATGTTTTTCTACTATTTTCCTGCTTTTTCTTCTCTTTGCCCTTCTTTTTCTCTTTGTCTTCCTTGCCTTTGTTCTCTTTCTCTGAGGACCTTTCTGCCTGACTCTGATTTCTTTTGACTTCCCGAGTTTAATTTTCATTTTATGAAACTCATTCATCCCCTAATAATTCATAGAAGAAGAATGGGGACTGAGGCAGAAAAAAATCCCACCAAGGCATGCTAAAATAAAGGGGCTGTGTCTTCTTTTCCACCCAATGTCCCCACTCACCTTCCAAAGTTGCATCCTTTGGCAGTCCTGTGACTCTGGGGAGATAATATTTTTGAGAGAAAATAAGCTATTTTACATGAATACTGATCCTGTTCACCTTCACTAGCAGATGATTCAAATGAGAGAATTGGAAACAGCCTCTAAATTTTTAGAAATTCTTTTTGTAGAATCAAATCATTTGCACAAGAAACAATACTTAATTTTAAATTCTGCCTCTATAAGTGTGGTATAATTTTTGTCACAATATATACTTAATTTTGTAGTTGTTATGAATATCATGATAATTTCATCTTACCTTACAATGAATGCCATCCTCCCTTTAATAAAGAATGGCTAGAACTTTTTAAGACATATTCTTAAATTGATACAAGATATTTGAAAAAATATATATGAAAGAGCAAAATACTTCTACAGAAATCTGCAAATAAACTCAGTGACTTACATTAAAATTCAAATATTCATTTAAAAATTATAAATAAAATTTCTAAGATCAATGCTTTAACAAAACAAAGTGGGAGCAGAATTTTGTTTGAATAATTTTCAAGTTTTATAAAAGAAAATCTTGTACTACTTAACAAATTTGCTCATTAGTGCTCTTAAAAAATCACAGTGTTCTTATCCTCTTTGAAATTGGGACATATTTTATAGAAACCAAAACTAAAAGTATTCTTATGGGCAATTGCACATGTTTATCACATATTCACACACATTTTTACAAATATAACTAAAAACACACAGATGTGTGCAAATAGGAAAATACAGGACTAATTGCCAGAGAATTTGGTAGTTCTCATTAATCTTTGGCTGACAGTGTTAGTGACAGGTCTGCATTTTAAAAGCAAATGCAGTTTGTTCGCCTGTTCATTTTGAAGTTATACCCACTGGTGCTTAGGAAATACCCCTAAGTGCTTGTACAGCCTTGCTACTATGCTATCGAATCCAGGATCAAATCCAGGACAAACTCCAGGATCCAATCCAGGCCTAACATGCATCATCCTGTTGAGCTATTTCTCTAGCCTTAAAACTCTTTTACATTTTTTGCTGGAAAATTTTTTTTTATGAAACTCTCAATTCTATAAAGTGTAATTATTTGAAGTTCTTCATCCAAGAACTTGGTTCTTCTTCCCTTTACATATTTCTATTTAATTTTGTGAAGGTCATTATTTTCATTTTCTGTTAAGCTACAATATTTGGCTCTAGTTTTAATAACAAATCTCCATGACAAGGCAAAGTCATTTTATAAATGAATATCAGTACAATAATAAGTTTAGGTCCTATTTTCAGTAAGAAAATGTCTAATTGATGAAGTATACAAGAATAGAGGATCTAAGAATTTCTTTGTGTATATTACTAAGCCTTTTACATTTCTTCTCTACAACTTTCCACGTGTTATGCTTAATAATCTTGTATGCCAAAACTGCTCAATTAATAAAGTTGTTTATTAAAAATACTTTTATTAGTGCCATAGTATAGTGGATAGGGTATTTGCCTTGCACACAGCTAATTCTGGTTCCATCCTCAGCACTTCATACCATCCGCTGCCCTTCCCAGGACAGGTTCTCTGAGTGCAGAACTAGAAATCATCCCTGAACACTGAGAAGTGTGGCCACATAAAAATCCTTTTGTAGATCAATATAAATAAATTTCTGACTAGACTAAACAAAGAAATAATATGAATAGGGTCAGAGCACATGCCTAACATGCAGAGGCCCTGGCAGACCCACTGGTTTTCCTGGTACATCTGGAGTGGGAAAGTGCCAGATCTCCTGATTCTTAGTAGGTTTGTGGAGTCCCCCAATATCTTTCCTGCGAACTCTTTATGAGAATACCCACCAAAAATAGTCCTGAAATGAAATCATAAATAATTTAAGGTATTCAAATGGAATACATATTCAATTACATGGATGACACACTTTTATGATGAAGTCTTTAGGGTTTATGTGTAATGCCAAATTATATACAAATAGTGAGGATTAAAATTATTTTTCAAGTTTAGATCACTTTGACTTCTTTTCTTGTCTACAATCTCAACAACTTTCAAAACTATATTGAATAAAAATGGTTAAACTATATACCTTTGCCTTGTACCTATTTTTAGGAGCAAGGCTTTTATTAGTTTTCACTATTGTAAATGGTATTGGTTGTGATTTTGTTGTTGATGACCATTACTATCTTGAGGTAGATTCCTTCTATCCATATTAATTTTTGTAATTAATATGTATAATCTGTCAAAAGTCTTCTCTGAATCAATTCACATATTATGTTGATAATTATTGGTATTATGTAATTATTATATGTTAATTATATCATATGTATAATATTTATTTTGTCAATATGATGTTTTGCATCAGTTAATTGTATATATTAAACCATCCTTGAATCCCTGGGTTGGAATTTATTTGATCATGGTACATAATCATTATAATATATAGTTGTAATTAGTTTGTTAACATTTCCTAAGGATATTTGTGATAATAATCATCCATGATGCGGCTTTAGAGGTTTCATTAGTAATATATTCATATGAATTTAGTATATTATTAGGATAATACTAGCTTTACCAAAATGTGTGGTGATCCTGCATGCAAATAATGAACTGGAATAAAAATAATAGTAGAGATAGCACCTTTCAAAATAGTGTACCAAAAGACCAACTAAATACCTAGGAATTTAACAAAAGAGATGAAAGACTTATAAACACTATATCACTACTGAAAGAAATAAAAGTGTACATTAACAATGGAAAAAATCTTTTTTACTAGGAAGAATCAATATATACCACATTTATATTTTCTTTATTCTTTGTTCATTAATCTGTCATTGTACATTTGAAATGTTTCCCAAATATAGTACTTGAAATAAACTTGACTGTGTATATATCCTTAAAAATGAACATTTTTATGTTATTGAGGTTGATGTCTGGTCTGCATAAGAAGTGGAACAGTATCATATGGATCTTACATTTTGGAGAAATTTCATGTTGTTTGTGTTTTGTTTCCATAGGCTGGTTGAGCCAGATGACATTCCCAATAACAATGAATGATGATTCAGTTTCATTAAATCCATGCCAATTGTGATTGTTTCTTTTTACCTTTTTCTCTGGTGTAAGATATTATTTCCTTTTCATTTTGACTTTCTTTTGATGGATAACAATGACAATAAACCTATTCCATATGCCTCTTGGTTATCCTTACAGCATCTTCATGAAAGTGCCTATTCATCTCTTTTCGCAGCTTTTTAGGGGTTATATTTGATATGATTTCTGTGTAACAATATAATTTCCAAGTATTTCAAGTAACAGCCACCAATATGAGTAAGTTTTCCCATTACAAGTTTAGTATCCAAAGTCCATAATTTTAGCAAATATTTACTTGAAAAATATTTGGAATTTGAGATTATAACATTGCAGTAGGGTCATACTCACAAGAAATAAGTTCTTATATCTAAACATAACAAAATGTATTTAGGGGAGAGGTGTTAGAAACTACAATACTGGGCCTAAGAAATAACAAAGAAATTAAGGCATTTGTCTTGCATGCGACCAACTTGGGTTTAATCTCTAGAACTATATCTGGTTCACTGAGCACCATCAAGAGTATTCCCTACATACAAAGCCAGAAGTAAACCCTCAATATTACAGATGTAGACCACCACATTTATTCCTCCTGTCTCCACCCCACAAAAATGACAATAAAAATTATTTTCAATGTTTCAATACATAGCTCAAATGATGGAAGACATGGCATAACCAAGACTCTAGGTTCAGTATCTGACACCTAGTATCTGACACAAGTTTCCCCAGCACTACCAAGCATTGTCTTGGTGACCTCACAGATTTCTGGGGAAGGGTCTTATGTTAAAAAATGTCAGACTGTTGAAAATTATAGTTCTAAGTAAATTTATATATGGCTTACTTAGTGGAAAATATTAAATTGACACTTCTCTTGAATTTATTCTAAATGTCAGCAAGATATTTTGTACAAACTGAAAACTGTTTTTTAAAACTTTTGGAAAAATCAATGCTACTAATAACTAGAATGATATGTAACTTCTCAAAAAAAAAAAAAGGACAACCCAAAATCTGAAATTGAATATTTCTAATATATTACCCTAAGACATAATTATAAAGATATTTTGGTTTCATCAAAATGAAAGCTACAGATAAGTACAAAGAATAAAAAGCAAAGAAATCATTGTTTTGACAAATGTTCTCAAATGCATTTTAATGGATATAGTAGAGTGTCCTCAGTAAACATTATATCAACTGGGCACTGGCAGAAATAAAGAAACCTTGTCACATATTCTGTTAACAAAAATAATTCTAAAATTTAAGAGGTATATATATATATATATATATATATATATATATATATAAACTTCCATGTCTTAGTAATTTTAAATGAAAATATAAGAATTTCTATAACTTAGGTTTTGGCTATGAATTTGTAGCTATGACAGCAAAACATCTAAATTAAAGATGTATTTTGAGAAAGGCCTGGCAGAAATGAAATAACGAGTTAAAGATTGGCAGTGAGTATATTTTCAAAGAACATATATGATAAAGGATTTGTATTAAAAACATTTTAAAAGACTCTTAAAACTCAAAAATGAAACAAAAAACACTTCAAGAAAGAAATTGAGCAATATCTGACTTAGCAAAAGGCATTTTCTTTAGAAAAATATGTCTGTGGCAAAGAATCTCATTAAAAGTTGCTCAACATTGTTAATCACTTAGAAACACAATAAAATAGTACTATATGCCCCTTAAAATGAATTTAATAAAGAAGATAGATATGCAAAGTGTTTGAACAATAAAACTCGTTCAATTGCTGGTGGCAATGTAGAAACTCCTTAAATATGTTCTTATCAGAGAAACAAATAGTTATATTACTAGATATTTAATGAAGAGAAAACCTACACTCATATAGAATATATTTAATAATATGCATACTAACTTTATAATTTTCAAAAGCAATTAATAAGCAAAAGCTATTCAAATGTCCTTAAAACAGATAAAAGATTTAAACAAAGGCATTAGATCTGTAAAATTGAATGCAACTCAGCAATTAAAATAGAAGCTATTGATTTATGCAACAATTTACATGCACCTTATATATGTTGTTTTAGGTGAAATAAATAAATGCCTATATTTCATGATGCAGTTGCTCAATTTGCCTTATATTCTAAATAAATAAAAAAAAAACTAGCCAGAAAATAGGAGTTGCTAAGTTTGTTAGAGGGAAGATAGAATATAAAAGAATTAGGTTAAGGTGATGAAAGTAGAATGTGTGTGTGTGTTTGTGTGTGTGTGCCAGAGAGAGGGGAGAGAGAGAGAGAGAGAGAGAGAGAGAGAGAGAGAGAGAGAGAGAAAGAGAGAGAGAGAGAGAGAGAGAAGAGAGAGAGATCATTGTGGTGGCAGTTGTATATATCATTAAGCATTTGTTAAAAATCTATGTAACTATATACATGAAAGTTGAACTTTAAGGAAAGTGAAAAAATATCTTATTTCTTTTTCCTAGGATGAAATGTAAAGTGTGAAAAATTAATCCAATTATGACTTATATACAATTATACATTATGAATGTATGGCAAAAGACCATTGAATTGTGTAGGTGAAGAACTGACTTAAGGAAAAACTATTTGACTAGTTACTGTAAAACTAAATAGAAAAGCTGTACATAGAATTCTAGTTGATCCTTTTGTTTCTCGTATGAGAATTTGATATAATAATTCAAACGTCTTTACCTGAATAGTATGGCTGAACAAGACAGTGAAGCTGAGAGTAAAGTTTCTTTCTGTCCAGTTAATATTATGTTCCTTCTGATGAATGCCAGGGTATTTCAGCTCTTTGGTATTCTTCCATAATATAAAAACTTATTGGAAATATAAAACATAAAAGTGAGTAAAGGTAATGATTAACAAGGAAAGATTAAAAACTGTCAAAACAGAGTTACTATAGAGATATTATTACTAAACACATCTTATAATTTTACTTCGACTTCCCTGAATGTATATGGTCTCTCAGTGATCCATGAACACAGAGCAAGAAGACCTGAGCACTGCAAAGTGTCATCCAAAGTTAAAAAAATAAAAGCAAAAAGCTATAAATCAAAAATTATAAAGCAACTTTAAGATAAGATAAACATTACAAAAAATGATAAACCTATGAGTTTTTTTTTGCCTTACCTCTTCTTACAGTAATTAGGATTTCATTAGTATACCATTTGTCTTGATGTTTCTTTAGAGAAAGATTTTCTGTTGATATATTTTCTTTAATGGTTATAGGATAAATTAAAACCATTACCCTCATTGTAGTAGTCTGTTTCTGAAAATATGTCTGTTTTCAACTTTATCAAAAATATTTGTTGATTTATTTATTTATAAAAATCTATGTAGAAATATAATTAAAATTATTTTTTATAAAAAGCATATTTAGGGACAAAGAGCTAGTTTTAAGCACTTTATTTGCATATAACCAACATATAACCCTATAGCACATATGGCCTTCAGCATTCCCAGAAGGGATCCCTTAGTGAATGAGAAGTAAGCCTGGACCTAGGCTATAGCCTTTAAACAAACAAACAAACAAATAAAAAAAAAAGAAAAGAAAATTACAGTATTATTTTGTTTATTTACTCATAGTTTTGGAGGGACTATAATCAGTGGGGCTCATAACTTACGCCCAGCTCTGCGTCTGGGCACAATATAGGGTGCGAGAGATGGAATCAAGGCGGCCACTATGCAAGTACTGGACCTTAAGAGCACTATTCTCTTTCTGCACCAGATAAAGGCAATATGACTGGTGTGTTTTCTCTTTCTCCTTGATTAGTTCCATCAAACAACAATTTTGGCTTTTAAAATAAATATGCACACAGCACAGTATCTAACTTTTAGGAAAATATCAAGGAAAGATTATTCTCCAGCTCCCTTATTTTCAGTATGCTTAATATCTGTTTGGTTTTACATTTTTTTCTTTATTTTACCTCGCATACTTATTATCTTAGGCTTCTCAAATTAAGTAGTTAAGGCTGCACATTTACATAGGGTAATGGACTTAATATCTCTACTTTAAAACTATTCCACAGTTTTAAGATAGTTATTAAATTCTCTACTATGCTCAGTTATTCTTACTTCCCTTGAAAATTTTGTTTTTTTGGGTCAGATCTGTTATCAGGGGTCCGTCCTGGGAGGGCTCATAGGACTGTAAATAGTGTCGACAATTTAACCTGGATTGGCCATATGAATAGCAAGTGTCTTGCCCATTATGAATCTTACTCTCTAGTCTGGCTCTTGAATGTTTATTTATAAATACATGCGATTTTTCTGCTAAACCTTTTGCTATTGATTTTTAAAAAAGTGCATTGTGGTGGTAACATAGTTATTATTTTATCAATCACTCTAAATTTGCTAAAACTTGCTTTATAGCCAAACAAGTATGTGCTTAACACTTACAAATGTTCTATATATGCTTTAGAGGTATATGTTTTCTGTGGTTTTTCTGTGTGCTTTTCGGTATATATCCATTCGATCAATCTTGTTAATGTTGCTCAAATCCTCTATATCCTTTCTTATTGATCTATTAATTACCAGGAGTGTTGTGTTAAAATATCCTACCATGAGGGTAGACTTCTAAAGTTTTTTTCTAATTCTCTTATTTCTTTTATGAATACATTTTATTCCTAGTTATTACAGAAATGGATGTTTATATTTTTCTTCATCTCTTTCCTTTTTTATTTTAAAAATTTTGTACACATATAGTTTTATTGTAACAAAACAACTTGTACCTTTAGTTAGAGAAATAACTACATTGTGAACTATCCTAGCAATGAGAATGTATGAGGGAAATGGAAAGCCTGTCTAGAGTACAGGCGGGAGTTGGGTGGGGAGGAGGGAGATTTGGGACATTGGTGATGGGAACGTTGCACTGGTGATGGCGGTGTTCATTACATGACTGAAACCCAAACACAGTCATGTATGTAATCAAGGTGTTTAAATAAAATATATATATAAAATGTTTTTCTTCACCTCTAGGGAATTGATGTTTCCAGTTTTGAGCAAACTCTTTTGCATTTGATGAGTTTCAGAATGTAGTCGAATATTTTTGTTACCACATTACTTTGTAATTTTAATTTTTCTCTTCCCCTAATGATATATCTACATTTGTAACCAAATATATATTTTCTTAATTATATATACATTTTGTTTCCTTTTTTACTATAACTTCTAGATTATTTATCTCATTCTCACTGTTAAGATTATTTTGCCTAAAGTTTTTGGAAATCATATACTACAATATTTTAAATTTATGATTTAAATTTTTTAAGTTTTTAATTTCATTTATTTATTTATTCCTATTTGTTTGTTTGCTTGTTTATTTGAAGCCATTCCAGATAGTTCTCAGGGCTTGCTCCTGGATCTTCACTCAGGTATTATTCCCAGAAGAGAACAGGGAATTTTGTACAAGACAAATTGTGTACAAGCAAATGCTCTATCTTCTATGCTATCTCTCCAGATCCCTTAACTTTAAAGTGTAAAATCAGCAAACGTACCATTTTTTTGTGTGAAGAGTAAGTATTAACAAAAACAACACATCACTGGTCTTTCAACATATGAATTACTGTAGCTAAATATGTCAAATTTTACCCAGCATAATTATTTTTGAGATGGTGATCACTGGTAGTACCCACAAATCAGCCTCTACATTTTATTTATTTTATTGATTACTTTTGCTGATCGTTTCTGTTTGTTTATTTTGGGACTGTACCCTGTGGTGTTCAAAAGCTACTCCCAGCTCAGTGCTCAGTGGTTCTCTCGGTTTGCTTCAGGGATATTGCTGTGCTGAGATTAAATCCATTGATCTAACACTTCATTTCTCTGAGTAATCTTACCTCTTCTGATCATTCTTGATAAAGTCTTCTGAATTTCCATCTAGAATATTTTCTTTCAGTCCAAATTATATCTACTAAAATTCTGGAAGTGATATTTTTCAGTTTTCTTCAAAAGTGGTTATAACACTACATTTTTGTTTTTACAGGACCCAGGGTTACTCCTGCACTCAGGAATTACTCCTGAAGGTGCTCATGGGATTATATGGGGGTGCTGGGAATGAAAATTGGCTTCAATGTGTACAAGACAAGTTCCTTATTCACCATGCTATTTCTCCTAGGCCCTTCCACAATTTCTTTATCCAACTATTTATTTTGGATATTTGTATTCTTTCCATATCTTAGCTCTAGTAATTAGCTAAACTGGATGAACACAAGTGAGCATACATCTTGCCCAATAATGTTTTTGATACATCATATATGTGCCAAAAAGTGGACTTACATACTTATAATGAAACTCTTTTTATAGTTTTCAGGAAGTTTCTAATACTGTCTTCTCCAGATTGATTTAGTGTTTTAATCAAATGTGAATAATGATTGATATTTGTTTTTGTTTTTTTTAACACAGCCCTACCAACACTGGTTCCTTGCAGTCTTTGTTGAACACTTTTCTCACTGCTAAAATGTTGATGTCTCACTATAATTTTGATTTGCATTTCCCTGATAACAATGACTTCCTGAAAAGCAATGATAAACACTTTTTCTATGCCTACTAGTGAAGCATCTGCCTATTCAGGAAAATATTGATTTATCACTTCTCTTTGTTTTTATAATTTTTATTATTATTATTTTGATAGGGTTATTGGTTTATTAGTTGTTGAACTTTTTGAGTGTTTTATGCATCTTAAGTGTTAGTCTTTTAACTTATGTGTGGGTTTTATAAACAATAAAATACTTGAAAGATTAAAAAAAGATTTAAATCTTTTAGTTTAATGCAACATGGATGCCACAGGACGGCATCAAGTTAATTAAGAGGGTAAAGAACAAATGAAGAATTATGTAATTTATTTGTGACCTATGGAGATAAAAAATGAGAAATGAGAACAACTCGACCTTTAAATGTGAAACTGATATTATTATTTCTTGACTAAGGTTGACATATGGACAATGATAAAGGGGGTCTTGAGTATTTTTGTGGTGGTGATGGTTATATTTTTCTTTGTTGAATGAAATAAATTTTTCCTAAAATATACTTATATTATTTATCTTTAAACGATTCACAGAGATAAAATAAACATGTAGGATGCCATTTATATACTTTGCATAGAAAACATATAGTCAACTATTAAACATAATAAAAGTCTTTTGGCCTATAGGATGTTATTGTAACCACAGAGAAGAGGAAAGATAAGATTAGGGGAAAATAAATTGGAACAAAAGGTATATACATGTTTATTTTAAGTGATATAGTTCTCAAATTTATATACTGCAGTTATAATGGTTTCTTACATTTTTTAAAATTCAATTAAAATATATATTTCCATATTCAATACCCCCTTTTTTTGGCCATTTGAAGACTATTTTGGGGGGGTATTTTTTGGGGGGACACACCCATTTGACGCTCAGGGGTTACTCCTGGCTTTGCACTCAGAAATCGCTCCTGGCTTGAGGGAACCATATGGGACGCCGCGGGATCGAACCATGGTCCGTCCTACTCTAGCGCTTGCAAGGCAGACACCTTACCTCTAGCACCACCTCTCCGGCCCCTTAAAGACTATTTTTTTATAGATACTGGCTATTTTTAATTTGTGGGATACCCTTATAGCTTCTCTATTATATTTATTGAAGTGAATTTCAAATTTTTCACTTTTTCTCTTTGCATGATAGAGATCTTATAAAATGTCCAAACTTATAGTTCATTTTAAAATAATTTTCCCTTTTATTTGCTTTTTTACTTGTTATCAAAATCAATTTATAAGATATATATAAATAGTTTTTTCTTGGCTATCTATTTTATTTGATTTATGTATGTATCTTTTCATTACAACCACACTGTATTGGTTTATATACTCTTATAATACGCTCTGAAATCAAGTTGTGTAATTTCTCTATCTGTTCTTCCTTCTTAAATTTGTTTCTGTTCAAGTTTGAGCATCCTTAAAGGAATGAAAAAGTCCTTCAAAATGGTGTAGTAAACTCTAAAAATTAGCTTCTAGTTCCATAATGTTGGAACTAAAAGGAGTAATTAGAACCAAGTATTTGAATCTCTAAAAGTTGAAATGTTGTCTATGATAACCATAGAGAATTTTATAAATTGTCTAGAAGCTACATAGATGACAACATAGCTGGCATAGATGATGGCAGAAAATCTTCAGTAGTCACATAAGATAAGGAAAAGATTTTCCTTATCAGAAAATATTGCCCTATATTATCTAATCCAAATAATCAATTATGAACAATATATACTATGAGTAGCATAATTATAATGCAATGTAAAAACTTTCCCATAAACAAGAGCATAGACCCAGACAACTTCATTGTGGACTATGTCAAGCTCTTCATATGCAATAATAAATATTCTATATAATTGTAACAAAATGTGAATAAGAAGAAATACTTTTTTTTTTTTTTTTT